>NC_053492.1:21275441-21405441 GCF_905171775.1 Rana temporaria
ATGTGAACCTAGCCTTATTTTTGATAAAATAAACCTGTTTAATGAGCTCATTCGTTTATGCAGAATTTTTTACACTAAAATAAATGAGCCAAAGAAGGAATTCTGCCCCCTTGTGGTTTTTAGTCAATTAAAGACATGGTGCTCTAGAATTCCTTTGTCATTGGTGCACCACCCTGTAATAAAAAGTTTATTTATAGGACAAAGACTTTTGTCTAATCAATGATCACAAAAAATGAAAAAAATAAAATTTAATTGACTCAAAACCAATATACTTTCCCTTAAAGGCCTTTTGAATCATATCTACATCCTACCAACAGGTCAGGTGAGAAATCTTTTTTTCTTCTCTTGCTGCTTTATCTTATGTATTAATTAAAAAAGAAGTGTTGCCCCATTGTTTATTTTATGGATGAACATTTAAGAATATTAAACTAAGGGAGAAGTAGTTAACATTTTAAATTTTTGCTAAATAAAATATGTATTGTAAAATTCAATTGTAATGAATGTGGGCCTGCAGGCTTTCAGGGAAAAACATTAGTATTAAATTTGAAGATTTTGACTGAATTTCTAGCATATTAAAAATAAACATTTCAACCTTAAAAACAAAACTTTGGTAAAATGACATGGAATGCTGTAAAAAGAATTTAGTCCAAATGGTTCAATTTTAAAGATTTTTAAATATTAGGGAAAAAATGGCCTCTGACATTTACTCAAAATGGCAGAAAACGTGTTTATTTTGTGATTAAACCCTCCAATCTATAAACATAATCTAACAATTTAGCTTATTATAAGGCACCAAAAACAGCTTTGTTAATTTACCTACATAAAAGCAAACGCAACATTGAACACATTCAAAATGTTCACAAAAATACACAGAATTATTTTTAAATTAAACAAAAAAAAAAAAAATATGAAATATTGGCTAACTATTAAAAGTATATTTTCAAAAGCAAGAACAGTGCCATATTACAGCACAAAATAAATCAATGCTACATTCTTTATGCTTTTTCTTATAAAAAGGAGGGTGCAATTAGAATATTCTTATTTCATAAATAAGAAATTTAGTTTAAACTATAGTTTACATGCACTGATAATTGAAGGGATTATTCTGTATTTATTAAAGTGTAACTAAAAGACAAAACTTATTTTTAACTGGGTACAGTAAGGGAGGGTTATAAAGCCCCGTCTGTTTTTTTCCCCCATCTGTTTCCCATTGGGGGGGGGGGGGGTTCCCTTCACTTCCTGTCCCATAGACAAAACAGGAAGTGAGAGTAAATCCCTCCAAAAACGAGGGAATCCCTAAGTGTCAGCAGAACTTATGTCCCCATTGGAAGAATTTCCCTCTATTGGTGTTCTGACATCAACACAAAATTTGGGATTTTCGTTTACTATCAACGATAATGGTAAACAAGATAACTAGAGTGTGTGAATCTCAACGGGGCACAAACGGCAATAAAAAAAAAAACAGGTGTTCTAATCCCCCTTTGCTCTATCAAAAACTAAAAAAAAAAAAAAAAGTTTTGCCTTTAGTTACATATTAAACCTCTTCAATGTTCTTTAATGGCAACATATCAACTACTTCTATATTATTAAGTAAACACAGTGCTGAAATGTCGGAGGACTTTTTTTTAACTTACTTTTTTTTTTTATTGCTTGAAATACGACTTAAAAATTTAGAGAAAGCAAAATTGCACTTTACAGAAAATATAAAAATACAACTAGATCAACTGCTTTGTGAACTTATTTTCATCTCAACAATAAAAAAAATGCATGGATGCTGAATAGACATAAAAAGACAAAAAACAAAAGGATGCAAGAAAGACTTTTAAAAATAAATTAGGGAAATAGTTGTTTGAAATGCTTGCCAGTGACATGCGTCTGTACATCTTCAGTCTACATTGAAATTTTTGTACTGATCGAAAATCTCTCAATCCTAAAATATTAAATCATTAATATGATTTAACAATTCGGGAGAGGTCCCCCCTCACCCCCTCAACTCTCATTGTTTTCCCATGAAAATCAATACAAATATGCAGATCAACCCATTTTGGTTATATTTCTTTCTTGATCAACTGTGAACAAAGTCTTAAATTCTGCTCCGCATTAAATAAATTTGCCTACCTTGTAACCGATATCTCTAGATGTAGTGTTTTTACTTTGCAAAATGATAACCTAAATCTTACTGGCAACCTTAGATGATTATTACTGCACAAAATTTGAAGAATTTCCTGAAAAGCTTGTTATGTATAAAATGCATGTTTTAGATGGGAAACTTTAAGAGAGACTAGAAACAATTGAGTCTTGGCGAAAAGGAAAAGTCATTATATCATACTTAAACTACAATAAATCAAAAGACATGAACACATTAGTCCCCTTTCATAAAAATCCAGGTTAATGGAAGGCAGAGGTGTTTAGAATAAACACTCATCAAATGAGAGTATCAAGAATGGATAGAAAATTGAAGTTCAAAACCTACAATATCTTCCTAAATGACTAAAGTTATCAAAAAAAATAAACCCTAATCGGCGTAGATGATTTCCTTAAGAAGCAACTGGCTTGATGCCGTAATGGTCATCTTGACTTTCACAGAGTTCAATATATTTAAAAAAAAAAATCTTACAATTTGTATTTTTTAATATAATAAAAATGAGCATCTGACTTGGCAGCTGCATGAAGAACAGGAAAAGTGGTGGGGCTGATTGGCAATAATGTGTATGAATATTCACCTCAATTATCCAATCATGTGAAAAGCTAATTGCTGTTTAATTTAAATACCCAATAATATGCAGATTAAATAAGGAAACTGTGATGCAATTGCCTATATGTCTCAGTTTAATTCTCCCTGCTAATTTAATGCTGTGGGTTAGAGGTAACAGGTGTTTTCATGTGTGACTCATCTCTCTCTGTAAAGACTGTTCATATGTTAAATAAGGCTAGCTTTTGAAAGGCCTTTAATTGTGTGATAACGCTGTCTACAACCTAGTGATGCTCAGAGGTGTTAATAGGTGTCAAACTGGATGCAGACGAAACGTCTGCCTAGGAAACTCAAGTGTGTGAAGGTGGTTTATTGTTATGCTGTTTAAGGAATGTGCAGTGATTAGACATGATAATTGTCGGTCGGTGCCGACCTGTCTAGAATGTTTTAGTAATTAGCCTTAGTGTGTGATTGGGGGGGGGGGGGGTGGAGATTTCATTGTTGCTTGAATGTCTTGGACTGTATAAAAAGCTGAGAAGAAAACCATTAAAGTGTGTTGTTCCAGCAGCAGTAAGCTTGGCATGTGTGGCTTATTGGGCGATCCCAGGAATATCCCCCCTTGTGGAATATTGGGTGATTATCTTTATGGGAAGAAGGGAAGACTTTTAAGGGGATATCATTCTAATACCGTCACAGAAACATTTTTTTTTTCTTAGATTGTTGAAGTCAATAATTTACACAATTTATCATGTGAAGGTTCTCAACTCCTTTACTTTTGTATTAGGCTGGGTTCACACTAGTGTGAATTGGATGACTGGCTCTCTTTGGAGCCGGTTCACAGATCTCCACAGCGGCCTCCAGTAAAATTTGCACAGAGAATTTTTAAAAAAAAAATAGTACAATGCGCCAATGCCTACACACTACAAACTGGTGTGAATGGGCCCTTAAATCATCTATACATCCTAACGTCCAGGGATGATATAAAATAGAGTTTATTGTGTTCTATTAAATGCTCCTTTCCTGGCAATTTAACTCACATTTACTCCTCATATCCCTATGCTAAATATTTCTTCCATGGTCTAAATCAGTGGTCTCCAAACTTTCTAAAAAAAAAAAGGGCCAGTTTAATGTCCTTCGGGCTTTAGGGGGGCTGGACTGTGGCTGGTGGGATTAGAAAATGCCATGCTGCCAATGGGAGTAAGAAATCCACCATCACTGGTTTTAATGGGGGAAAAGCACCCTGTTGTTGGTATCACTGGGAGAAATAGTGGCCCATTGGTAGCATCAATGGGAGAAATAGTGGCCCATTGGTGGGATCAGTGGGAGCAATAGCCCCCCATTGCTGGCATCAGTGGCAGGAATATTTACCCCATTTTGGTGTAATTGGGAATGAATGGTGCCCCATCATTGGCATCAGTGGGAGAAATAGTGCCCCAAAGGCCAGATAAAGGCAAGCAGAGGGCCACATCCAGCCCCAGGGCCACAGTTTGGAGACCACTGGTCTAAATTCACAAATTTGCATGCAAACCTAAAGATTGATTCAGTCATTGGCCAGCAGCATTAAATATATTAGAACTCCGGCCCAGTGGGAATAAATGACCAACTGCGTTTTATAAATACATATTGAGGAGTTATACTACCGAGTAACTATAGGTACCGGATTTATCGGCATATAACACGCACAGGCGTATAACACGCACCTTAACTTCAGGAAGAAACTTTCCACAGCCCCCTGCGTATAACACGCAGGCACAGTTTATCCTCTATTTTCGGGGTAAAAAAGTGAGTGTTATACGCCAATAAATACAGTAAGTACCAAGCCTTGAACATTCTATCACCCAGTTGTTGGCATGAGGGACAACAGCTTTCCCTTCTTGAAAACTATATGTATAGAGAGACATATTGAATAATCACCTCTGATTACAGTGAAAAGTGAAACATACACGTGCATGAACATGCTGTAAATATGTGCACATATATTGTAAAAAAAAAAAAAAAAAATTGGGTTTTTACTGATATTTGCTGAGGTGCCAAATATGAAAAGTTGTGGTGCGGAGACACCACACTCTGGACAGCCAGTTGCATGATGAAGGTAGAAAACAGCCTCAGCCTTGGCTCCTTCCCTGTCAGACCTCAACAAGTTTCGCATTGGGCTTTCATCTATGACGAAGCCCTAGGGGTGGGGTGAAATATGTCAGAGCGTGGCTTGAGAGGAGCTGAGGCTGTTCTCCACCTTTATCATACACTGGGCTGTCGGGAGTGTGATGTCTCAGTACTAGAAAGATCAATATGATTCCTGAATGAATATTTCAGACACCAGCATCGGCACCAGTGTGGATCACTGGAGTGGGTACATTGGTGCTTTGAGCAGCAAAGCCTGTAGAATGGGTCGCAGTTGGTAAATGAGAAGATTAGTTCTCCTGGATAACCTTCCAGCAACAATAATTATCAATAAGTGCATGAATAATGCTTAACCTTGCGGCGGCAAAGAAAGTTTGTGTTAATTAGCATTCCTGTTACAAAGTTATCTTCTGTAGGTTCTGCTGATAATATACTGGCTATAAAGACAGATCCGTACAGTAGTTAAAAGTGATACGTTGGAAGGCTGTCAAGGGATTTTAGGATTCGTATATTTTTTGTGTGACCGAAACATGCCCACCATGGTGTTGTGGAAGTGGGGGAGCCATGCAGAAATGGCAGGTGTTTGATTTATGTGGTTAGTGACTGCTGGAGCCATGTAAATGCCAAAAACCTAAGGAACTCGGTAGAAATAAATAGTACTTATTGGAGTAATTCCTAAAAGCGAGTTTTCCTTTTTTTTAGCAATATAGTAGCTTTACTACACATAATGGACCTGATCTATCAAGATATTATGAAGGACTAGTTATTTTCCCCACAACGGTTCAAACTTTCAGGGCTAACTGGTGGCCGAAAGGCATTTCTGGTTGTTTTTAAGAAAATAATTATACAGAAGGTCCCAAAAGCCTAAGGCCCCTTTCACACTTGTACGACTTGTCCCGCGATTTGTGATGGCAAAGTAACATGACAAGTGGTTTCCCATGATTTCCAATGACAACCATTCATATTAGTACGAATTCAAGTCGTTCCAACTTCAAAAGTAGTCCCTGCACTATTTTGGTCCGATCTTGATGCCACTTACACAGGCACTCCTTGAAATCGCGGCAAAATCGCGTAAATTTGAAGTTGTAGTAGTGTGAAAAGGGGCCTAAATCTTAAGTTGGACATACATGGAGCACTTTTTCAGTCTACAAAATGTAACAATGGTAGAGACTTTTATACATGCCATACTGCTCTATAGAAAAATTGTCATGGGGGAGAGGTCTGGGTGACAGTTGTAAGCGATAAAGTTTGATTTTACAGTGATCTATTGTAGGAGTTCTCAGTATCAGAGATTTTTAGGATTGTTTTTTCTCTGCATACCTTCTAAACAGTATTTTTATTGATAACATTTTGTTTTTTAAAGGAAAACCGAAAAATAAAGTTTCGAAACCATTTCCAATCTCTGTCATTAGGAAGGGCTTCTAATGTCAGAATATTAGATCATTGTACAGTTTGGGAAAAATGTTCACTACATTTTCATGGCCATACGATCTTAGCCCCTTGCCCTTAGTAGCCCCATACAGAACTCCAATTTGGTCACCTAAAATTCCAACCATTGGTGGCCCCTGTTGGCGCCACCTGGTTTGACAAACTTCAATTCAAGGAGCAGAGTTAAAAAATGTTGGCCCACAAGCTAAATACAATCAGCCTGAATACAACTGGTAGAGCAGATTTCTGAATCCACTTTGTTTTTGAGTTAAAATCTAGAAGTGTATGACTACATTACTCAGCCAGCAGGTTCAAAGAGGCATAGCAAAGTCAACGCTGCTTATTTTCTCCACCAAAAAGTAAACATTTAGGGCCAGATTCACAGACATTTGCCCTGACGCAGCGTATCAGAGATATGCTACGCCGCCGTATCTTACCTGGTGGAATTTCGAATTCATGAAGATTTCGCGCCGTAAGTTACAGCGGCGTAGTGTATTTCTCGGCGCGTATTTCAAATTGGGCGGGTAGGGGGCTTGATTCATTTAAATGAAGCGCGTCCCCGCGCCGATTGAAATGCGCATGCTCCGTTTTGAAATTTCCCCGCCGTGCTTTGCGCGAAATGACGTTGCACCAACGTAATTTTTTTATGCAAAAAAAAACATTTCAAAATTTGACGCGGGAACGATGGCCATACTTTAACATGGCAAGTCTATCTATACACCACAAAATAGCAGCTTTAACTATACGCCGGGAAAATCCGACTAGCGACGACGTAAGAGAATGCGACGGCCGCGCGTACCTTCGTGGATCGACGGAAAAAGCTAATTAGCATACCGACGCGGAAAACGACACAAACTCCACCCAGCAGGCGCTGAAGTATTGCACCTACGATCCAAAGGCGTACGAAGCCGTACGCCTGTCGGATCGAAGCCAGAAGCCGTCGTACCTTGGTTTGAGGATTCAAACTAAAGATACGACGCGGCAAATTTTAAAGTACACCGGCGTATCAGGAGATACACCGGCGTACTCTCACTGTGAATCTGGCCCTTAGCATTCAACTGCACAAAAGTTTTCCCACCTTGTTGGATAACAAAACTTTGAAGGCTCTAAAGAGCAGGTGATCACTCTTCAGGTAACCCCCAAGTTTCTCACAAGCCTGCGCTTTAACCAAACTGACTGGTTTACTTTAAAGTGATAGTAAAGTCTATTTTTTTTGTTTAACAAACAACATGCTCTGTACAATACTACACAGAAAGGTCCCTTACCTCCCCCCTCATGGCAGACTCCCACCAGAGCTCTCCACTAAAGCAGCTAAATGCCAAGGAGGCACCCATGCACGTGCACTATTGAGTTGGGCTATGTGTGTCTATAGACACACAGTGGCCAGTAAGCCAAACTACTGCTGTCTGCTCACAGAAGTTTGACTGACAGCAGCAGAAACCAACGGCCATGAGGCTCTCTATGTCTCCTGTGAAAGCAGAAAGCGAGGGGGTGAAGCTGCAGTGAAGACTGCGCTGGAGCAGTGACAGGAGTCAGGTAAGTGTTTAAGTATGGAGGTGAGCAAGACAAGTAGTGGGGCTTTTTTTAGCTTAATGTAGAGAATGCATTAAGGTAAAAAAAAAAAAAAAAAAACTTTTCACATTAGTAACACTTTAAGTACCTGTAGCATATCATGCAAATTATTTCTTTATAACGTGTCTAACCGGTGATGGGCATGCTAGCCACTAATGTCAACATCTTGATGAAAGTGCGTAGCGTTTTGTGGATAAATATTTAAATCAAATTGTTTTTGAGATTATGGTCAGCACCAAGATATATTTTCAGATCCATTTGTACAGCCATTTGTTTCTAATCAAAGAAATAGGGATGCCCGATCATTTGTTTGTGATCTAATAAAGAGGGATGTACTGGTATTTTTTCACATGTATGAACTGGGGATATTTTAGTTATTTTTTCAGATCAATGAACTGGGGATGTACTGGTATTTTTTTTAGATGTATGAACTGGGGATGTACTGGTATTATTTTAGATCTATGAACTGGGGATATACTAGTTTTTTTTTCAGATGTACGAACTGGGGATGTACTGGAATTTTTTCAGGATCTATGAACTGGAGATGTACTGGTATTTTTTCAGATGCATCAACTGGGGATGTACTGGTATTTTTTTTAGCTGTATGAACTGGGGATATACTGGTATTATTTTAGATCTATGAACTGGGGATATACTATTTTTTTCAGATGTTACGAACTGGGGGATGTACTGGAATTTTTTCAGGATCTATGAACTGGAGATGTACTGGTATTTTTTCAGATGCATCAACTGGGGATGTACTGGTATTTTTTTTAAGATGTATCAACTGGGGATGTATTGGTACTTTTTTAGATCTATGAACTGGGGATGTATTGGTATTCTTTTTAGATGTATCATCTGGGGATGTACTGGTATTTTTTTTAGCTCTATGAACTGGGGATGTACTGGTATTTTTTTTAGATGTATCAACTAGGGATGTACTGGTATTTTGTTGAGATCTATGAACTGGAGATGTACTGGTATTTTTTTAGATGTAGCAACTGGAGATGTACTGGTAATTTTTTAGACGTATGAACTGGGGGTGTACTGGCATTTGTTCAGATCTATGAACTGGGGATATACTTGTATTTTTCCAGATCTATGAAATAAAAATGCACTGGTATTTTTTTTCAACCGCTGAAATTATTCTTCCTATTCTTCATCAGCAAAGTTAGTTTTATTTGATCTTTAGGTGCATGGAAGATGGACTAGGCAGATATTGAAGGAAAACATACGTTTTATGATTTAAACTTCAATTAAAAAAGTGAACATTAAAGTCATGTGGCCTGCCTAAGCAAATTGCACGGAATTATCAAGTTGAAACGCCAAAAAAAAAAAAAGTTTTGTATAGAGATTATAGAAGGGTTAGAATTTATCAGGTTTTTTTTATTGCAACTAAGGAAATTTCCTGACGGAGGCTGTAACTCTTCTGTCCCTACACAAACCAAAAAAATGCTTTTTTGCTGGAGTTTCGTGTAAAACAGTATACTTCATCATGTTCAATGACCTTTGCACTCAACTGTCTGCTTTGCATTTATAGAAAAAGCCCAAGTAAACTCTGAAACACTGTGAACAGATTCAAAGTGTAGAAAAATATGTGATCACAGTCTATCCATTTGTTAAATTGGTAAAGCCTTACCATTTGTTAGGTTGATAAAGCAGCCACATCCATAGTGAAATAACCCAATCGTCATGCTACAGCTGGGTTTCTCAACCAGGGTTTCTCCAGAGGTTGCTAGGGGTTCCTTCATCAATAATAAGCAATTTCTGCCTCTCAGGTAAGTTTGCATGGACACCATTGATCTTTTTAGCTATCTGTAAGGGGAAAAATCTTCCCAATGCCCACAAGTGCGAGTTGTAGACAGTACATTTTAGCAGGGGGTTCCCGGAAACTGGAAAATTATTTCAAAGGGATCGTCTGTGTTGAAAAGGTTTAGAAAGGCTGTGCTACAGAGACAATACTTTCTCTGTGTGGAAGTAGTGACCTCTCTGGATAGAGCTAAAGGTCTTCAAATCAGCAGGGAGTATGAGCTTTGCCCAAGAGAGCTCTCGCTGCGGTGAATAGGACACACGCCAGACATCTGGGGAGAGGCCACAGCTTACACACAATTATGGGTTATGACTAAGGCCTTATAGGCTGAAACGCATCAACTGTTCTCATTTGCATTTGTTAACTGTGGCTTGTTAATAAATACAATTTTTTAAGAGCGACGACCAGAGTGCGGATCATCTTTTCCTCATTACTCTATCCAGCTTACACACAATACCAGTGGTCCTTCTGTGCAGCATGGCAATTTTACTATGGTTGTAGATGCTTTACCAGCTAAATGAACGGTGAGACTGTGATCACTTACTACTACTACCGCACCTGGAATCTGTTTACAGCATTTTACAATATGGTTCAAGTGGGTTTTGATAAACTCCTCCTAATATCCTTCATAACATACAAGGGTACAGTATTTTTATATATTGCCCCAGAGCAGCTGCGCGGGTTGTTATGGCTTTGTTACAAACCTGGGGTTGGTATGTCAGAAGGGAACATCACAATCCGTATTGAACTGAATACTGGTTACACTTCTGCATGCTGATCAGTCAAACCAATGTCGGACCAATGCAGAGGACCACCAAGAGCTCTCTTATATTTGCAGTATGACCTTAGTGTCATTGAGAGCCGTTGCGTGAAAGTTTCAGGAAGTGGGGTGTAGCAGCTTGAGGTTCAGAAAAAGGTTTTAAGAAAAAGGTTTAAGTAACTGCAATATTAGGGCCCTTTGATATGCTCTCCTGGGCCTGTTAATCCAGGGAAACATTCAGAACACTTAAAAATAAATAGAATTTTGAGTCCATTGACTATTGTTTGCCTTTCTTCTACTTGGTAGGTAGGTAGCTAGAGCTAGTAACGTTAAAAATTATGATTGTTCAAACACCTGCCACCCTCACTTAAAGTAGCCTTATCACTAAAGGGTCAAAACTGAAAGAAGACATACCCTGTAAAGAGGTTATAACCTTACCTTTCCAGTGGCATCTGTTGAAACACAACTGTGATGCTCCTCCCTGGCTGCTACACGTATTTGACCCTTTGGGTGGGTCAAATACCTGCACCTCTCACAGCACAGACCTCCTGTCAACTTGTATGTTGTGATTTAAGAGCCAGTGGGAGGAATCACAGCATGCAGCAGGGGAGCAGATATGGGACACTCCCCGGCGTGTGGAACATCTGCAGCAGCCAGGGAGCTGTAGAATTTATGCAATCAGGAAAGGTCTATTTGTTTAAAGGTATATGAATCTTGAACAAATGCTGGAACTTTGGTTAAATCCACAAGCAAATCTTCACAGAGGGCCAACGTGTTTCGGCTGTTAGACCTTAGTCGTGGCTACGACTAAGGCTCAATAGCCAAAACGTGTTAGCCCTCTGTGAAGATTTGCTTGTGGATTTAACCAAGGTGCCAGCAATTCTTCAAGATTCAGATTCTACAGGGCTCACATTGGCGGATAGCTTGAGCACCGGTAAACACATTCAATGTAATTAAGAAGTGGAGGTTGTAGTGCTATGTGTCTTGTTTTCAGTCTTTTAAAGGTATGCCGTCTTTCATTTTTTTCCTCAAAATAACAAGGTCACCTTACACCTACTAGTTAAACACCCATAAATCTGCAATTTTCCCATCTGTGAACTATCACAGTCAATCAATTTATCAATGGCAGTGACCTTTATAGCTTTATTCCATGCTGCCCGCCCTACAGAAAAGTTGTCATGGGAGGAGGTCCGAGTAATGGCTGCCAGTGGTAAACACAAGGCTGCAGATGACAATACAAAAGGTATAATTAGTGTGCAATCCACCTTAAATCTCATTCTAGCTTAATTTATTTAACATTATCATCAAATATAACACAACGTGATCGTTTTGGCACTTTTGTATTGTTTGAAAACAAGGCGGTCTATGCAAAAATTCCCTTTTAAACAAGTCTGTGAAATTTCAAGCACTAATCTTCTACATTTCAGCTGCGAAAACACCAGATTTTAGCAGACAGCAATAGGGTAGCTCATAGGCAGGAATGTACTACAGATTTGTTTAAGTTAAAAAGTGACGCCTTAGGCATTTTATAAATTGGAGAATGCCTAAATCACAAAAGGACACCAGTTCTTTATATTTAAGAAAGACATACAGAATAATGAAAAAAACAAACAGAAAATCTATTGCCGTAGACACAAGAACAAATAAAAGTGCTTTGTTAGGCAACTGCCAACCTCCAAAAATATATTGGGACACATCATTCGCAAAATTAATACTGTAGTCAGGGCAGTTTCAATTAAAAGGCATATTTTGGAGAGACAAGAAGAGAGTACTGCCTTACCAGCCAGACCTCTATCAAAGTCCGTTGTACGTGGCTCAAACGTGGTTGATGGCTGGTTTAGCATACAAACTTTGGAGCCAATAAGAGTCTGTAACAGAGCAACTTAAGTGCTTATCTTGCTGTTCTGCATCTTAGTGTTTTTACAATAAAGAAAACAGCTGTCATAATTTAGAAATAAGGGCTTTTTCTGTTGTGTCCACCACCATTTGTCAAAGAATTATAAGTTCCAGCGTGTGGCAGGGCTTCCTTGACAAACGGTGGGCCACCACCGTAAACCTATGTTTGTTTAGAAGAGCCATTCTCAACCAGGGTTATGTGGAACCCTAGTGTTTCTCCAGCGGTTTCTAGGGGTTCCTTGAGCTGCGGCTGATTAATCTACCATTTGATGGTGCATTCATAGGTCCAGGGCCACCAACATTTGGCAAAGCCAACTGAGGACACCAATTATCTTTTTTACCATCTGTAAAGATGGCATTCTGGCCACCAATGTAAAGGACATTGTTCCCACTGGTCACCAAGGTGAGGGACATTGTTTCCACTGGCCACCAAGGTAAGGGACATTGTTCCCACTAACCACCAAAGTAAGGGACATTGTTCGCACTGACCACCAAGGTAAGGGACATTTTTCTAACTGACCACCAAGGTAAGGGACATTGTTCCCACTGGCCACCAAGGTAAGTGAAATTGTTCCCACTGGCCAGCAAGGTAAGGGACATTCCACTCACTGGCCACCAGTGCAAAGAACATTGTTCCCACTGGCCACCAAGGTAAGGGACATTCCACTCACTGGCCACCAGTGTAAAGGACATTCCTCCCACTGGCCACCAATTTAAGGGACATTCTTCCACTGGTCACCAATGTAAAGAGCAATCTTCCTGCTGACCACCATCATAGGGGGCATTTTTCCCCATTGACCAACCCCCTCCCCCAAAGAATTGGTCTTCGCAGGAGTTCTACGAGAACTAAAATGTATTTCCTCTGGGCTAAAAAGGTTGAGAAAGGCTGATCTAGACATTCAGACAAAAATTTGCGCAATAATTATTTTGCAAATGCAATGGATGCTGGTAGGAACTGGCAACCAACTTAAATAATACAGGATTAAGATAAAAAAATTGAATTCTCAGGCTAAGGCAGTCTGCCAACTGAAGCATCTTACCCCGTATTTCACATACTTAGTCGTGTCTTCATACATTGCTTCAACGCTCCCTACGTTCGAGAAAGTCTTTAAAAAAATACACTTAAAAGGTGCTTAAGGAAAGAGAAGCATAAGGTGGGGGGGCTGGAAGCACTTGTAAAATTGGAATGCCTGAATGGAGTCAAATGTTCTAGACCCAGGGAAGGGAAGGAATATGGCTAGAATTAATACTGAGAAGAGCGGATGTGAATATGGGCACTATGCCATCTTCACAGGACGAGACCCTACCAGCTAACTTTACGGACAAGAGACTGCAGTTATACTGATATAGGAACACACATTAAGGACCGAGGAAAAAGATTGCTAAGGTGCTACGTCTAAAATCTAAGAAACTTTCGATTTTGACCCTTTCCCCGCTGCAGTTTGGGGGTCTCAGTCATCGTCCAGAGCCTCTGTCTTGATCTCTCCCGTCCCCTGCCGGGCCAGCGCCAGGATGGTGTGGTTGACTGCAGCCATTTCGACGGCTAAGGAGATGGGGTCTTGGTGGTCACTGTGACTGGTGCTGTCATCCTAAGTATGTAAAAGGAAATGAGAAAAGCTAGGTAAATAAAGGGACACTGAGAAATGTTGCCCACTTGACAACAGATAAGACCAGCTTTTTTTTTTTTTTTTTTTTTAAACCCAATTTTTACCTTAATTAGCTGGTGGTCTTGCTAGCTAAACCTCTATGATTGGCAGTATCACCATCTTCTGAAATGAGCCAAACAACATTCATCATCCAGCCAACTTATTATTGTAAGCACCCGTGACAGTGGTAATTAGTTTGTCTTAACACTCTAGCTGCTACATTTGCAGGAGAGCTTGTTCTGTTGAAAATCGGACTTACTGGCTGGATCACCAGATGAAAATTAAGGAAAGAAAAAGAAAACGAATGCAGCCCCCACATCTAAGAACTGGTAAGCTGCAAAATAATAAAGGAATGCTTTAAACGCTTGCCGGCCAGCACGCAACGATCTACGTCGACAATAGCTCGGCTGGGCATATGGTTCCCCTTTAAGACGCAGCATTGTGGGCACGTGCGCCGCAAACTCCGTAAGTTAGACTGCGGTTCTCGCGGATTCGATGTCCACCGGGAGTCCCGCGATCATCTCACTGAGAGGAAGAGCGGGGAAATGCTTGTTTACTAGTGACAGGACACTGATCACAGCTCCCTGTGATCGGGAGCAGTGATAACCGTCGTGTCACACGTAGCCCATCCCCATTACAGTTAGAACACATCCCTAGGACACACTTAACCCCTTTACTGCCAGTGTCAATTACACAGTAATCATTGCATTTTTATAGCACGGATCACTGTATAAATGACAATAATCCCAAAATGGCGTCAAAAGTGTCCGATGTGTTGGCCATAATGTCGCAGTCATGATAAAAATTGGTGATCACCGCCATTACTAGTAAAACAAAATTATTAATAAAAATGCCATAAACTATTCCCCTATTTTGTGGACGCTATAACTTTTGCGCAAGCCATCAAACGCTTATTGCGATTTTTTACCAAAAATAAGTAGAAGAATACATATCGGCCTAAACTGAGGAAAAAAAATGTTTTTTTATACATCTTTTGGGGATATTTATTATAGCAAAAAGTTAAAAATATTGCTTTTCTTTTCAGAATTGTCGCTCTTTTTTTGTTTATATCGCAAAAAAATAAAAACCACAGAGGGGATCAAATACCACCAAAAGAAAGCTCTATTTGTTGGAAAAAAAGAACGTCAATTTTGTTTGGGAACCACGTCGCACGACCGTGCAATTGTCAGTTAAAGTGACGCAGTGCCGAATCGCAAAAAGTGCTCTGGTCTTTGGGCAGCCAAATGATCCGGAGCTGAAGTGGTTAAGTAAACCTGAGCAGATCTTAAAAAGAAAGGACATTTCCCATACTGTCCTGCAGATCACACAGAAAACAAATGAAGAGTCTCTAGGCAGACGGACCAGCTTATAGTACAAAAGCAGAGAGGCTCACCTGTTCAGAGTAATCGTTGCCATCCACGTCATCACTATTCGAATGCCCTCCTGGACTTTGGACATCGATCCCATGACTCTCCAGGATTGCTGCTTCTTCGAAAAAAGCAAATATGGCCCTAAAATTATCTGCACTGGTATTAAAAACCACCAAAAGCAACATTTATTTTGAAAATAGCTGCACAGCAAGACAAAGGATACAGCCTGGCTTGACCGGACAGTGGCTGGGACATAACACGGATTACTAATACAAAGTGCAGCCACCATGCCCTCAACCTGACCACCCAGTGAGTTGCACCATAACCTCCCATGGCTGTGTAGCTACACTCTAATGCCGCGTACACGCGATCGGACATTCCGACAACAAAACTGTTGATAATTTTTCCTGACGGATGTTGGCTCAAACTTGTCTTGTATACACACGGTCACACAAATGTTGCTCGGAAATTCCAAATGTCAAGAACGCGGGACGTACAACACTACGACGAAACCAGAAAAATTAAGTACAATGATTCCGAGCATGTGTCTAATTGATTCCCGAGGATGCGTAGGATTTTTTGTGCATCGGAATTGCATACACACATTTGGAATTTCCGACCACAATTTTTGTCGGAAAAATTAAGAACCAGCTCTCAAACATTTGTTGCTGGAAATTCCGACAGTAAATGTCCGATGGAGCCTACACACGGTCAAAATATGCGACCAAAAGCTCACATCGAACATTTGATGTCGGAAATTCCTATCGTGTGTGCGCGGCATAAAGCAGCCATTCTCTACCAGGGTTCCATGGAACTATAGGGCTCTCTCCTAGGGGTTTCTTTTAGTTAGAACTTATTGACCTCCCATCTGATTGTGCCTGCATAGCTCCAGGGCCAACACCACTTGGCATGACACCAATGTGACGGGAGGCATTCTGACCCACACAGTAAGACGGACGTTCTTGTCGCCCGCCAACAATATAAGGGGCTTTCTTCCTACTGACCGCCAACTAATTTAAGCAAGGGTTCCCTGAGACCTGGAAATATCCTTATAACCAACCACTATGGCAGTACGTTAGAAAGGATGAGAATGGGTTTACATCCACTTTAAGGACTTCTCTGATGTAAAAAAAAAGCTGCTATAGAGTACTACTGCAGAAGAGCATAGAGCTATATGCTGGCCACTAAGATAATTGGCATAGTGTACAACCCTGATGCTTCAAAGGATGCGGATAGGAGGCGACCATGTACCATACTTGGTGGACCTGCTCGAAAATCAAGGACTTCTGGAACGGAGTGATCTACTCTGACTTCTGTTAACCTTTCCAACAATGCTAAATCAGCACTCCAACGTTCTGGCGGATAATATCGCTAGGCACACTCAAACTCTCATCCTTTATAATTAACTTGCCGCGAAGATGTCCATCACAAAAGCCTGGTAAACTCCTGTGGTGGACATTGCCATGACCGAACACAAGCTATCTAGATAATGTTACATGAAAAACTAGTGAGTTATACTATGTGATAGGCATGCCAGATGTGGAATAATCTAGAACCCCTGGATTAGATACTTTACAATCACATGATCTGGAGGCCTATATGGGGAGTTGGGTGTCGGGTTAGTCAGAGCAACTTTCCCCTTTCTGACTTGTTCCTCCATCCTCACCTTGATCACACATCTTGACCTTTCTTTCCATCTCCCCCCCCCCCCCATTTCTTTTTTATTTTACTTTTCCTAGCTTTTGTTCTAAGCTTTATATGCTTAAATAACATGGGATGATCTTTTATACTTCATGATGAGCGCACAATTTATGGTCTACTATTACTATTGGCAACTTGCCAAATGTATTCTGTTATGATGGTCGCTTCTTCACTTGACTTACTGAAAATGTGCTTGGAAGTGAATGAGTCTCTTTGATACCTCCCACTTATTTGGATTTATCTTGTTCCTTGTCAGACAGCATATTAGATGGCCCCAGGAGTCTAAGGCAGCGTTTCTCACTCCAGTATACAGAGAGGAGGAAGAGAGCACAGTCTGCACCTCCTCCCGGCTCTCCAATTCCGTCATTAGCTAAACTTCTGTTGGCAATACAGAATGCTGTGAGAGCTGCCCAACCTGTACTTCACAACTAATAGCTTTATTGGTTGACAGGACACGGGACGGGCAGCCCATACAGCATTACGGGTTGCTGACAGGAGTATAGAGATAGCAACAGATGAGAAAGCTGAGAGAAGGTGAGGGCTATGCTCTCTTACAAACATCCGACTTACAAACGACTCCTACTTACAAATGTAGGGAGACAACAGGAAGTGAGGGGAAATCTACCCCTAGGAAGGGAAATTCTCTCCTGTAATGCCGCGTACACACGGTTGGAACTTCTGATGGAAAAAAAGTCAGACGTAATTTTTTTAATCGGATATTCCGACAGTGCGCATGCCCCATTGGACTTTATCTGACGGACTTAGAAAGAGAGCATGTTCTCTTTTTTTTCGCGACGGAAGGAAATTCCGTTTGTCTGTATGGAATTCCGAAAAAAAAAACATGCATGCTCGGAAACAATTCGATGCATGCTCAGAAGCATTGAACTTAGTTTTTCTAGGCTCGGTGTAGTGTTGTACGTCGCCGAGTTTTTGACGGTCGAAAGTCCAGAGAACTTTTGTGTGACCGTGTGTATGCAAGCCAAGCTTAAGCGGAATTCCGTCAGAAAAACCCGTCAGAGTTTATTGTGTGTATGCGGCATAAGAGTTAATATGGGAAAAAGGTGTCCCCACTGATGCTTTATCACCAATCCTCGTTTCCCTAATAACCCCAAATTTTCTAAATCCAATTGTCATTGGGACAGAAAGTGAGGTGCAATCTTCTGAACAGATGCACACAGACGGCAAAACAAATGTTACAGGAGTGATAACCCTTCCCTATGTTTTGCAAAAAAGATTAAACATTGATTTTTTGGCTGGAGCTACACTTAAAAAATTTACCTGTTCCAAATTACAAACAGATTCAACTTAACAACAAGCCTACAGTCCCCATCTTGTTTGTAACCCGGGGACCGCCTGTACTGGATTTAATGCAGAGCGAGTTTTTCATCCTTTTGCCACAGGATCTGAGGGCATTTTGGGGCACCCCGATTGAGAAATGCTGGTCTAGACACTCATTTGTACCCTTAGCGCTCTTTCACACGGGCGGCCCGTTCAGGTCCGCCTGGCAGGTTTTTTTGGCGGACCTGAACGAGCGCTCCGTGATCCTCTATGGAGCCGCGGATGTCAGCGGTGACATGCCCGCTGACATCCGACCCGCTCCGATCCGCCAAAGTGTGACGGAGGAAAAACCTACTTTTCCAATCCGTCTGGCGGATCGGGTGAACACGGACAGACGGTCCGTGTTCATCCGATCCGCCCATAGGGGAGAGCGGAGAAAAGACAGGGCGGTCCCTGCACAGTGTGCGGGGACCGCCCTGTCATACGCCGGCTCAGCGGGGATCAACGGAGCGATCCCCGCTAAAGCAATGGGGAGATTACTGATCTGCCCCATGTGAAAGGGGCTTTAGACCGCTTTCCATTTTACTAAAAATGATTGAAACAAAAACACGGGCTTAATTCTGCACACAAAAGTGGCAACGAGTGAATTTATATGAACATGGTATGTTAGGCCGCATGGTCAAGGTGACCAAGGCCATTAAAAACTCATCTCCCTTTGCCCCTTACTATCAACGCAGGAAAAACAATGGACTGTGCACTATACAGGCAATTAAAAAAATAAATGGACCTCCTTAAAAAAAAAAAAAACACAAAAAAAAAAAAAAACACAAAAAAAAGCTAATTATCCCTTGAAAAAAATTCACAATATATCACTAGCTTCCAAACTGACAGTAGACACATTGCCAAATCTGCTAAATTATGCTAATCTGTGGCTAAATTTGTTACTGGCTTCACTAATGATTATTCTGATGCATATGTATAGTCTAATTACATATGCGCACAAGAACATGTATACCCTTATATTCCGGTGTAGGCAGCATACAACAAAGAATGCATGTATGTGCTACACATTAGTTTAATACCCGCTCTATAGATTTATCCCCCTCGGCTATCGCTCTTTCTCCGAGTTAGCGTTAAGCTCTTGTTGGCTATCACCAGCAATTAAAATCCTTGTGATCCGTCTCTAGCAAGCATGAAGCAATATTGGACAGTCTCTGAAGGCCATGGCAACAATATAGTAAAATATCAGTATGTCAAGTGAAGGTCTATTTAAGGATCCCAGGTGGTGTTCAAAAATTAGCCACAAAGGCATCTTAAAATGAGACGAGCCATTTGCTACCTGTGGCGCACAAGTGCTGCTTGAAGCCGAGAGCGTCGCTTGCATTTCATCAAGATGTCTATTGCCAGGCTGTATTAAATCCCATTTAGCGATGCAGGCAGAGGAGTGTGTGCGGTGGCCATATCTCAGAGCGACAATTCAGGGTCAAGCACCGGGCACCACAAGATCAGCCTGGCGTGTAAACCTGAATGTTATCTAAAAGCCTAAACCACGGGTGGAGAGGTCCTGGATGTGCAAAGCACAGGAACCGACATGTCTTTTCCCCATGCTGCTGGTTTCAAAAACTACAACTCTAAAGTCTACGATAAAGGAAATGTATACTAAATAAAACAGGCCGCCATCGCCGATTTCCTTCCAAACATGGAGAGGGGGGCGTTAACCTTTGTGTTACCATCACTCATGGTGTTAGTTTCACAGGCACTTGCTTATGGGGGACTAAGCTGTAATCAGGCAAGCTATCAAAATATATCAAAATATCAATATACACCAATCAGTCATACCGTTATGACCACCCAAAATTTAGTAGGTTCCCTTTCTGCCAACAAAACACCCCTGACCCGCCGAGTCATGGACACCACTATACCTCCGATTGTGTGATGTGGTATCTGGCACCAAGCTATCAATAGCAAATCAATGCCTCTGCCAGCTTGCCGTCTTACCATAGTGCATTCTGGTGCACCAATCAAACCAAATCTTGAACCATTTTTGCAGTGTAAGGGCACATTATCGTGCTAAAAGAGGCCACTGCCATCAGAAATACCATTTCCATGAAGGGGTTTCGGTAGGTGGTACATATCAAGTAACTTTCACATGAATGGCAGGACCTAAGATTTCCCAGCAGAACTTTGCCCAAAGCATCCCACTGGCTTGCCTTCTTCCCATACTGCATCCTGGTGCCATCTCTTCCCCAGGTAAACGACTCACACAAACTTGGCCATCCACAAGATATAAAGAAAACGTGATTTGTCAGAGCAGGCAACCCTCTCCCATTGCTTTGTGATCCAGGTCTCATTGCTCATGTGTCCATTGTAGGTGCATTTGGCTGTGGACATGGGTCACCATGGACACCCTGATCGGTCTGTGACTACATAGCCCAGGGGTGCCCAACCTTTTAAAGAGCAAGGGCCACTTAAGCGACTTGGTAACCGGTCGCGGGGCCACAATGTGCGGAATGGGCAGATGACAGATCCGTGTCCTCTGTACTCTATAGGCCCTCCAATATGATCAGATGGAAAGGGATCTTCTTCTTTATTTTTTTTTTTAGCAGATTGGATTGGATGTAGGCAGGTGTAAATGAACACAAGTCCATTTATATCTACTGCGCCAAAGAAGTGACTGGAGGGTTCGATTGGGTCAGAACAATCGTGTGAAAGGGGCCCAAGGCTGCTTTCACAATGATGCCCTGTGGTTTACCCACACCGCGGGTGCAGCGCACTGCACCTGCAGCTTTCCTGCACTTTGCGACAGACTACTATTATATCCTTCAGGCGTGTTGCACTTTCTGAAAGTGCACCAAACATGCAGGCAGTAACAGAAGCCTATGGCAGAGTGCAGCTAACCCTGCAGATCAGTTTGAAAGCAGCCCAGTAACCTCTGCAGAACAGGTATGCCCATATATACTGTGATTTTAGTAATAAACGTACCTTTAATAACATTCTTCAATTTAGGCATCACCGGCTGCTGCTGTCCCAGGAAGAGTGCATTTGGTATCACTTCGACTGCGTCAGGAGCTGGTGCTATACAGAAAGCATCGGCTTATGCAGCTCCGCAGCCGCTTGCTTTCTCTACTGCTTGCTCCATTCACAACACTGATGCTCTGGTATGGCGATCTGGGCTTCCCATGCCAGAGCAGGAGATTGCGGGCCACATCAGAGGGCTCAGTGGGCCACATGTGGCCCCCGGGCCACTGGTTGGGCAGCCCCCTACACAATCTGTGATACACTGTGTATTCTCATACCTTTCTATCAGAAGAACATCAACTGTTTCAGCAATTTGAGCTACTTCCATTGGACTGGACTACACAGGCCAGCCTTCGCTCCCCATGTACATCAAAGAGCCTTAGCCCCCACATGACCCAGTCACCGGTTTTCCTTTCTTGGACCACTTTTGCAGGGTCGATCCTAGGCAGGGTGCACTGCACCCAGGCGCCTGCAGAGGTGGGGGCGCCAAACATCTAACAGACTCTCTAACAGAAGCCCTCTCTGTGTCCATCACAGAGGCCCCCCTCCAGGTCCCAATAAAGTACTCTGCTTCTCTTCCTGTATTTTGTTTATTGTTAAGAGATCATGTAAGGATCCCAGGGTAATGAAGACTTCGTCGGGGAGCATCTCTGTGGTTGAGTCATTGCCATAAAAAAAGGGATTTTTAATACAGCTTACCTGTAAAATCCTTTTCTTGGAGTACATCACGGGACACAGAGCAGCATATTCATTACTATGTGGGTTATATGGAGTACCTTCAGGTGTTGACACTGGCAATCTCAAACAGGAAATGCCCCTCCCTATATAACCCCCTCCCATAGGAGGAGTACCTCAGTTTTGTAGCAAGCAGTATGCCTCCCAAAATGGTCCCCAAAAAGAGGGGTGGGAGCTCTGTGTCCCGTGATGTACTCCAAGAAAAGGATTTTACAGGTAAGCTGTATTAAAAATCCCTTTTTCTTTATCGTACATCACGGGACACAGAGCAGCATATTCATTACTATGTGGGATGTCCCAAAGCAATGCTCACAATGAGGGGAGGGAGAACATCTCCAAGACAAAAGGATTTAATTTAGAGAAATACTCAAATCATAATAAATCCAACTTAGTTGAGAAAAATAATCTTAAATTTTAATTTTAACTCAAAAAAGAGGAGCCCCCGGAATCCGAGGGTCTCAAACTGCAGCCTGCAGCACTGCCTGCCCAAAGGCTGTATCAGTATTCCTTCTTACGTCCAACTGGTAGAATTTTGTAAACGTGTGGACAGAAGACCAGGTTGCCGCCTTGCAAACTTGAGCCATAGAGATCTGGTGATGTGCTGCCCAGGAGGCGCCCATGGCCCTAGTAGAATGAGCCTTTAATGATACTGGAGGAGGCAACCCTTTCAAGCCGTAGGCCTGAGTGATTAATTGCTTAATCCACCTAGAAATGGTGGATCTTGCAGCTGCCTGCCCCTTCTTGGGCCCATCCGGTAATATGAACAGCACATCTGTTTTCCGGATCTTCTTTGTAGCTTTAAGATAGGCCTTCATGGCCCTGACGATATCCAAGGTATGCAGCAACCCTTCCTTTCTGGAAGTAGGTTTAGGGAAGAAGGATGGTAATACCAAATCCTGGTTCAAATGAAAACTGGATATAACCTTCGGTAGGAAGGAAGGATGAGGGCGAAGAACGACCCTGTCCTTGTGAAAAATAAGATATGGTTCCTTACAGGATAAGGCCGCCAGTTCCGATACTCTTCTTGCGGAAACTATGGCGACCAAAAATACTAACTTCCTTGTCAGTAAAACCAAAGGAATTTCAGCCAACGGCTCAAACGGTTGTTTCTGTAAACTTGACAGAACAAGGTTTAAATCCCACGGGCAAAGCGGGGATTTAACTGGAGGTTTAATACGTAAGACCCCTTGAAGGAAGGTCTTAACCAGCGAGTGGGTGGCCAGCGGCCGCTGAAACCACACTGACAGAGCAGAAATCTGTCCTTTGATTGTGCTTAATGCCAATCCTTTATCCACTCCTAGCTGGAGAAAACTTAAAACTCTATCAATGGTGAATTTGCGAGAAAGCCATCGCTTGGACTCACACCAGCCTACATAGGCCTTCCAGACCCTGTAATAAATCACCCTAGAGACCGGTTTCCTGGCTCTGATTAGGGTAGAGATTACCTTCTGAGACAGACCTCTACCCCTGAGAATCAGGGATTCAGCTTCCAGGCCGTCAAATTTAGATGCCGTAAGGCAGGGTGGAGGATCGGACCTTGCGATAGCAGGTCTGGCCGTAGAGGAAGAGTCCAAGGGTCTCCCACTACCATCCTTAAGATTAGTGAGTACCATGCCCTTCTGGGCCATGCTGGAGCTACCAGGATGACTGGTATGTGCTCCACCCGGATCCTGCGCAGCAGGCGGGGTAGTAACTGGAGCGGGGGGAAACGCATAAAGAAGTTTGAACTGATGCCAAGGGCAAACCAGAGCATCGGTTCCGCAGGCCATCAGATCCCTTGAGCGGGACATGAACCTGTCTAGCTTCTTGTTGAGTCTCGATGCCATGATATCCACGTCCGGCACTCCCCATTTTTGGCAGAGTGCTTGAAAGGTTTGTGGATGCAGAGACCATTCCCCCGGCAATAGAGTCTGGCGGCTTAATATTGCCGATATGCAGGGCACATGAGCCTCTGCCCCTAGGAGAATCAAGCTCACTTCTCTCTGAGCGGCCTGACTCCTGGTTCCCCCTTGGTGATCTATGTATGCCACTGCCGTGGCATTGTCTGATTGAACTCTCACCGGGAACCCCTGCAATTTCGACGTCCAAGCCCTGAGGGCTAGTCGAACCGCTCTGAGCTCCAAGATGTTGATGGGTAAAAGCTTCTCTGGCCTTGCCCAAATACCTTGGCGAGTGGAACCATCCACAATCGCTCCCCA
Source organism: Rana temporaria (assembly GCF_905171775.1). Taxonomy (NCBI): domain Eukaryota; kingdom Metazoa; phylum Chordata; class Amphibia; order Anura; family Ranidae; genus Rana; species Rana temporaria. The sequence goes on from NC_053492.1 coordinate 21,299,667, forward strand.
GCCCGTCAGGCTGGCGTCTGTGGTCACTATCTTCCAAGCCACTGGGTTGAAAGACTTTCCCTTCAGTAGATTCTGAGGGTCTAACCACCAACACAGACTTTGCCGGACTCTTGATGAGAGTGGCAACGGGATATCCAAGGCCTGTGGCCTTCTGCTCCATGCTGACAGGATGGCTGCCTGCAGGATGCGAGTGTGGCTCTGGGCATATGGCACCGCCTCGAATGTAGCCCCCATCTTGCCTAGTAGTCTCATACATAGGCGAATAGTCGGTTCTTTCTTGCTTAGAACCAGTAGGATTAATTCCTTGATGGCTTTGACCTTCCTCAGAGGTAGGAACACCCTTTGTTGTTCTGTGTCTAATCTCATGCCGAGATATTCCAACTGCCTTGTGGGCTGGAATGCTGACTTTTCTCGATTTAGGACCCAGCCGAACCTCTCGAGGTATTGGACCGTGAGGGCCACTGCTCGCTCCAAGCCGGGAGACGAGTGGTCTATGACTAGGAGGTCGTCCAGGTATGCTAGGATCGTGACCCCTTGGATCCTTAGCTTGGCTAGGATTGGAGCTAGAACCTTCGTAAACACCCGGGGGGCCGTAGCCTCCATTGGGTTGGAGTAGAAACCCAGCCCCTGTTCCAGGACTGGTACCTCTACTATTACTCCCTGGGAAAGTAGATGATCTAGAGCCGATCTTAATGCGGCTCCTTTCTCCAGATCGTTTGGAATCCTCGACTCCTGGAAATGAGGAGGAGGAAACCTTAGGAACTCTAGCTTGTAGCCTGTGGCCACGGAAGACCGTACCCACTCGTCGGGAATGCTGGCTTCCCAAATCTCCGAAAAGAGTCGCAGCCTTCCCCCCACCTTCGTGGGTGGGGGCGCCCCTTCATGAGGTAGACTTGGGGGCTGGTTTTGCTGGCTTGCGAAACCACTGCCTCTTGCCTCTAACAGCCTGTCCTTCTGATCTGCTGTTGAAGCCGAAGTTTGCTCTTGCAGGAGGCCGTCGATACTGCTTGGCATTAGAGGGCCCCTGCCCAGGGGAGGACTGTCGTTTAAACGCAGGCCCCTGAACCTTCTTCTTAGTTGGCAAGAGTGTACTCTTGCCGCTTGAAATGGTCTGAATGTATTTATCTAGGTCCTCTCCGAAGAGCCGTCCTCCATGGAAGGGGAACCCTACCAGGAGCTTCTTGCATGGGGGCTCAGCCTCCCAGCTTTTCAACCATAAGAGTCTTCTCATATGGATAAGGGATAACGATAAACGTGACGCTTGCTGGATGGAATCCTTGATTGCGTCTACCGTAAAACATATGGCCTTAGGGACATCCGAAAATTCTTCTGCCTGCTCGGCAGGAATAAGTTCAAGCATTTGCTTAAATTGATCTGATAAAGCTTGAGCGACTCCAATCGCAGCCACGGCTGGCTGTACTACTGCCCCTGCAGAAGTGAAGGAGTTCTTAAGTAGTGCTTCCAAGCGCTTATCAACTGGATCTTTGAAAACCTGTACGTTCTCTACAGGGCATGTTAACGATTTGTTAACACATGAGATGGCTGCGTCTACTGCAGGAGAAGCCCATCTCTTGGAAAACTTTTCTTCCATAGGATATAAGACAGAAAATTTCTTAGGTGGTAAGAACACCTTGTCTGGTTTGTTCCACTCTTGGAACAAGACTCCCTCCAATAGAGGATGGATCGGGAACACAGCACTGCTTTGAGGCGCCCTCAGTGAGCCCAAAGCTGAAATCGTCGATACCTGGAGATCTGGTACAGGCAGGTTGAATGCCTTATGGACCAAGTCCGTCAAGCCTTGAATCCACCAGCTCTCCCTCAGGGAGACTGCCCCAGACTCCTCTGTATCCGGATCTTCGATCCCTGAACCTACTTGGTCTTTGTCCAAGAGGTCGTCCAATTCCCCAGAGGAAAGGACCTCCTCTTCCGAGGGTCCGCGCACGGGTGACGGAGATCTATTCCGCTTACTACCCCGCATAGCTGCGGCTATCATTTCTCCCATGCTTCTCCGCATCTCATTTAAAGAGGTGAGCAACACCTCCTCCGTGACCATCTTAGGGTTGGGTTGACTCGCGTCAGCTCCAGCCCCAGATCCCGATGGCCCAAAGGCTCCCTGTGGGGAAAGCAGCGGCATAGCTCTGTCCGAGACCTCAGACTCTGTGGGGGAATCCCCACCTTTTGTACCCTCTGGCTTGTTCTTTGATGCCATGGTACAATACCGAGGCACACCTGCTACTTATTGGTACCTGGGACTTATAAATAGTTAAATGCCCAAACACCTGTTTGGGGAATAAAAAATGTTTCCTCTACCCTAGATGACACTTTTTTTTTTTTTTTTTCAAAAAGAAAAAAACTTTTCTTCTTTTTTTTTTTTTTTTTTTTTTTCAATCTTAGGCAAGAAAAAACATTCTATCCCCCTGAGTAGTATTGCCAAAGAAAAGACTATGAGATGGAAAAGAAAAAACAGCCTATTCCTAGGCTAAACCACAATCTTCTGAAGACTGTAGTATTCTTTCTGGCCACTGTGTGTCCTCAGCGCCCCGTGCTTCACTCCAGTCCTTCCTCCCTCAAGCCAAAGTATTGAATGAGCTGTGGCACTAAGGAAGGGCCGCCCCTTCCTTAAACCACTGACCCGCCCTTCCCCCCCAGCTAAAACGGCGCCAAATGCGCCTATAACACGTGCACGCGCACCGCGCGCGCGCCCGCCGACGGGGGGGGGGTTGGGAGGAAGGGCCTCTCTGTTCCTGCAGCCGCAGGCCTGGAACACACGAGGAGGTCAGCGTTTTTTGCCTGCCTTGCAGGCATGAGGAAGAGGACTGGATAGAGCATCGCCTGGAGGCTTGCAGGTAAGCATAGCTCTCTGACACACACATACATTTGTACACAAAAGGCCCCACTCACAGCTTTTCCAACACTACCAGGGAGGTCACTTTTTATGGGGAATGATAACATATAGAGCCATCCTATCTTCATGATATGTGACTGGTTTGCCAGATGCAATGCATAACCTTAGGCATGTCCCCTGTGACCTCCCAGAAAAAACTTGCTAAGAGCCAAGTTCCGCAAGTTTTTCCCCTTACTTACCTGCTCCATGCCGCAGGACTTTGCCAAGCAAGAGGCCCAATCTTCCCCCATCTCCGTGGGGATGTCTAGACCTTCAGGCCCTGGGAACCTTCTTCTTCCATGAAGGATCCACTGTCCTGGACCCATATAGCACCCTGGCAAACAGAAAACATTAGGCGCCCAAAGGTTTTCTAAGTTCTGGGCCCAGGGTCCAGCTCTCTTAAAAAGAAAGCATTATGGGCTATACCCCAAGGGTTTGGGGTCCGGTTACTGACCACTTTAGCGCTCAGGCTTTTTTGGACAGAACCGGTAGCTCACCTAATCCCAAGGATGCGGAGGCAAGCTAAACCATGACTAACACCTAAGACACTGGCGTAAAAACTGAGGTACTCCTCCTATGGGAGGGGGTTATATAGGGAGGGGCATTTCCTGTTTGAGATTGCCAGTGTCAACACCTGAAGGTACTCCATATAACCCACATAGTAATGAATATGCTGCTCTGTGTCCCGTGATGTACGATAAAGAAACACTTGTAAAGGGGAGCAGTTAGTAAAATGACGACACCCATGTGGGGGCACCAGAAATATTTCTTCACCCAGGCGCCTGTGACCCTAGGATTGGCCTTGCACTTTTGATTGGTCCTGACCACTGCAGACCAGGAACATCACAAAAGAGCTGCAGTTTTGAAGTTGCTGTAGTCGTCCAGCCATTACAATTTGGCTCTTGTCAAAGTCGCTCAAATCCTTACGCTTGCCCAGTTTTCCTGCTTTCAACACATCAACTTCAAGTAAAAAGAAACGTCTGCTTGCTGTCTAATATATCCCACCCACTTCCAGGTGCTATTGTAACGAGATAATCAATGCTATTCACTTTACCTGTCAGCGGTCATAATTTTATTATGGCTGATCGGTGTATATATCTGAATTACATGGAGTTTGAAGCTTCAGGCAAAGTGGCTGCATGCACTATGTGGGCAATAGTGACATTTTACAAAGCTGTCTTCAAGAGGGAAGAATAAAATGAACAGGTGTGTAAATGGCCTTTCAACTGATGGTCAGTATGGCTGTGCTCTGGGTACATTACCAATATTAGCTCTTCTTTTGATTTCCTTCCGCCTGTTGGCAAACCAATTGTACACTTTCAAGGAGGTAACTCGCTCCAGATCCGATAGTTTCTTGCCTGAAAGGAGAAAAGGGAGCTTAGTGGAGGGAAGAGAGGAACAAACACCGCTGTGTCTTAGATGTTACTGAAAGTCTATCGCTGTATAAATTACCTGTGAGGTCATAGATTCTCTCCAGCGCTGTTTGCATGCCTAAAGCACTGGAGGAAGCTGCTGCTTGCTGCCCGTGTGTGTGTTGGTATGGCCATTTTAGTGATATTTACAGCATAAACATGGCATAACATTTTTAAGATCATGTATTGTTTTTAGAAGCTTGGCTTCCCATATTTATCTGTTAATGAACTTGTTGGGCTGGTTCATGAGCTCAGGACAGGAAGTGATGCTACAGGATGTAGAGGGAGGGGAAAGAGGACTTGGACACAGCCATGTTCTGCAGACACACAGGAAGTTTTTATAGGGCTGAGAAGCAATCTGGAGAGATCCTGAATAAAGGAAGACGACTCCACCACCATAATGGTTTGGGACTTGTGTACCTTCAAAGCGATTTTGGATGTTAATGTGGGTGGGGCTAAGGAGGTAGACATTACTTGCACTCCTTAAGTATGGTACAGCATGGCTCACGAGGAAGGCATGACTGGGCGGGATTGTATGATAATTGGAATGCATTTAATTCAGCACAGCATCCTTCCCAGTATCAAGGACCACAGAAGGCTGTTTGGACGATATTGGCATTACAACACTTACTATCGCATGACTGCAAGTAGGGCATTCTGCAGAATGAGGAAGTAATAACCAGTTTATAAATATGGACAGGCTGGAGGAAAATTAAACTCCAAGGGCAGACTTCAGGAGGTATTTAAAGCGCGGTAATCATGCCTTTATCCCAAAAGGAACAACACCGGTACTGTAACTGCTTAAAGTGGTAGTAAACTCTGTACTACCACTTTTACCTACAGGTAAGCCTATAATAAGGCTTACCTGCAGGTAAAAAAAATATCTCCTAAACCTGTACGGTTTAGGAGATATTCCCCTCGCAATGAGCCACTGACTGCAGCGGGGATCCTCGGCTAAAGGCCCGGCAGCCACCGGACCTTGCCGGAAAGAAGTCTCCCGCGCGCATGCGCGGGAGTGACGACATCGCCACTCACAGCGCTGGAGTGACGATACCCGGAAGACACGCCGAAGCAAGATGACATCTCCCTCGTCGTGGACCAGGTAAGTTCCCCACGCCTCGTCCCAAGTTAAGTATTTCATAATGAGCTAGTATGCGGTGCATACTAGCTCATTATGCCTTTTGCCTTTCAGGTACGTAAAAAAAAAAAAAAGCTGCTGCGAGTTTACTACCACTTTAATAAAAGTGGGAAGGAGTTGTGCTTCAATTTGATTAGTGTATTTTTATCTTCTAGTGCAAGGGTCTCCAAATGGCGGCCCTGGAGCTAGATGCGGCCCTTTGCTTGCCTTAATGCGGCCCTTGGGGCACTATTCTATCCAACTTCAATGGGGCATAATTCTGGTTGCTGACACCAATGGGGCACTTTTCCTCCCACTGTCACCAAAGACATGGTATTATTTACTCCCACCGGACACCTGGGCATTTTCTACTCCCAATGGCCCTAGTCTGCCCCCCCCCCCACTAAAGTCTGAAGGACCGTAAACTAGCCCTTTGTTTAGAAATTTTTGAGACTCCTGTGCTAGTGGATCCAACACTCCCCTCCCTCCAGACTTGCAATACTGCTGTCCAAAGGTGTCCCCTGTGCTCTTTCTGCAGAGTGGGGGCACTCTAATTCCAGAGGTGTGTTACTGGCCAGATCACCAGGTGAAAACGGAGGGGGGGCCCTAAAAAATAAAAAAACAAATGCAGGCACCACATACAATGATTGGTAAGCTGCAATAAAGTAATCTTTTGATTGTTGGTTTCATGCCGCTATGAGAAAGGAGTCTTACTTTTAGTTACAAAGTTGGAGTTCTGCTTTAGATCAAAAAACATCTCAAGCTGCTATTTGAACTTAAAAAAAAAATATAAAAAATCAGGATGGTATTCGAACAGTTACAAAAGATTTTTCAAACACATGTATGCTTTTAAATGCAAAGTATTGTCTGTTAACCTTGAAAAAGTAATCACAGTGAGGATGCCACAGAAACATCTAGTTGCACCTCGCACAGGTCCCTGCCAGAAGCATCTTGGCAACGGGCTGAATTTAAGCTGGTTGGCTTCCTACCAAGAGCTTTAATAGGGGAATGAATTATGGTTCCGACATAAATTATGTAGATCGGTGTGATTTAACATAACGTTTCAAGGTCCTTGGTGAATAATATGAAACTATGACAAACAAAACATCATTTTTGCATGGTTTGTGGAGTGTGAACCTGGTGGTGGGGCAGAAAGCATCTCCATGGGTCATTGTGGAAATCCCTACTGGCTCCATTCCAGATTGGATTCAGCAAACAATGGTTTTAGCTTCTCATGTTTCACTACCAAATGGAAACTCTATTCAAAGTGTGTATGGATTTATCAGGGCAGGCTTGTCATGGTGGGCATACCCTCTCTGAGTGGTCTTCAGGGTCTAGGAGCCATTGGAATAGACAACGGCCCTGGACCTGCATAGTGCCATGAAGACAACTGCACTAGATGTACCATGGCCAAAGTGAGTGTCAAAATGCAGGATCCAGTGCCACATTGCAAGCCAACCCTGTGATGAAGGATCTGGGTACGGTTCCCCAAGGTGAGCTTGAGGGTCACCGATCTGGAAACGGATAATGTGCCATAAAGGCATTAACCAATCGGATCTGGAAAGAAGTGTCAGTTGGTGAAGGTCTGTTTCTTAAACTGCAGATTCTGATGTACTTGGCCTAAATTCAAGAAGCAATTGCGTCTGCGTAACCATAGTTACGCAGCGCAATTGCTTACTTGCGCCGGCGTTACGAATGCTCCTGATTCAGGAACCTCGTTACGCCGTCGGCAGCCTAAGATATGACTAGCATAAGGCTCTTATGCCAGTCATATCGTAGGCTGCATTCTTACATTGGCCGCTAGGGGGCGTTCCCGTTGTGGTCAGCGTATAGTATGCAAATTGCATACTAACGCCGATTCACAACCCTACGCGAGCCCTGCGTACGCAGTTTACGTCGTTTGCGTACGTCGGGTTTCGCGTAAGGCTGCTCCTGCTAATAGCAGGGGCAGCCAATGTTACGTATACCCGTCGTTCCTGCATCGCAAAGTTTAAATTTTACGTCGTTTGCGTAAGTGAATCGTGAATGGCGCTGGACGCCATTCACGTTCACTTTGAAGCAAATGACGTCCTTGCGACGTCATTTGCCGCAATGCACGTCGGGATAGTTTCCCGACGGAGCATGCGCACTACGCTCGGCGCGGGAACGCGCCTAATTTAAATGATCCACGCCCCCTACGGGATCATTTAAATTACGCGCCCTTACGCCGGGCATTTTTGAAGAGCGCCCACGCAAATTACGTGGCTACTGCTTCGTGAATGAAGCGTAGCGCAAAAACGGGACGCTGCACCTCCGTAGGGAGTGCGCAGCGGTACCTGAATCTACCCCCTTGTTCTCAAGTTGAAGACTTGAGCCTTCCATCTTTTTCTACGCTGAATAAATCTTCTCTGAAGACAACAGTGGACCACCTTTGTAATCATCGGTCTTCTGTCAAGCCTACGCAAGGCATAACTCATTTCCAAAAAAAATTGCTTACCAAACACATTATTTCATTTTGGCCAAAAAATTTACTTCTGGAATAAAAATGTCTTGCAACCCACAAAAAAATAATATACTTTTTTTTTTGGTTAAAGAAAATAACGAGACGTGCACGTGATAATACCAATGTTTCAGGGACGACCGATTATTTAAGAATGATTATTGAAATGGGTAATTACAGTCATATGTGAATACTCAATTATAAATCAGTAATGGCCATTTGCAAGAGAAGTTATGTCTTGGCTATATTTCTAAATCAATCGAATGGCAACAGGAAAAATTGCTTTTTTTTAAGCAATTTCTAATGGATTTCAAAACTTCTGAACGCTATAGAAAGAGATATGTATGGACTGTAGAGAACAAAAGAGGCAGACATGTCACACTCACCTGGTTTCTGTATAACCGCATTGCACGCATTGGCAATTTCCTCTCGCTTGGCCTCATCGGGATACTGGTTTTCATTAAAATAGCTGAAAAATTCAAGTGTTCATAGTTAGCATTATCTTATCTACATGGGTAGAACAGCTATTGCTTCTTGTGTTTATGTTTATCAATAAAATTCTAAAAAGACCTCCACCACTGGCACCCAATGTCCCCAGTACAACGAAGGCACGTCAATATGGACTATGCCTATGCATATCAGGGCCCCACCACTGGAGCCTCCCTCATATCAGGGCCCCTCCACTGGAGCCTGCCTCATATCAGGGCCCCACCACTGGAGCCTCCCTCATATCAGGGCCCCACCACTGGAGCCTCCCTCATATCAGGGCCCCACCACTGGAGCCTCCCTCATATCAGGGCCCCACCACTGGAGCCTCCCTCATATCAGGGCCCCACCACTGGAGCCTCCCTCATATCAGGGCCCCACCACTGGAGCCTCCCTCATATCAGGGCCCCACCACTGGAGCCTCCCTCATATCAGGGCCCCACCACTGGAGCCTCCCTCATATCAGGGCCCCACCACTGGAGCCTCCCTCATATCAGGGCCCCACCACTGGAGCCTCCCTCATATCAGGGCCTCCCTCATATTAGGGTGCCACCACTGGAGCCTCCCTCATATCAGGGTCCCACCACTGGAGCCTCCCTCATATCAGGGTCCCACCACTGGAGCCTCCCTTAAATCAGGCCCCCCCCACTGGAGCCTCCCTTTAATAAGCCCCCCCCACTGGGGCCTCCCTTTTATAAGCGCCCCCCCCACTAGAGCCTCCCTTTTATAAGCCCCCCCCCCACTAGAGCCTCCCTTTTATAAGCCCCCCCCCACTAGAGCCTCCCTTTTATAAGCCCCCCCCACTAGAGCCTCCCTTTTATCAGCCCCCCCCACTAGAGCCTCCCTTTTATCAGCCCCCCCCACTAGAGCCTCCCTTTTATCAGCCCCCCCCACTAGAGCCTCCCTTTTATCAGCCCCCCCCCCCCACTAGAGCCTCCCTTTTATCAGCCCCCCCCCCACTAGAGCCTCCCTTTTATCAGCCCCCCCCCCCACTAGAGCCTCCCTTATATCAGGCCCCCTCACTGGAGCCTCCCTTATATCAGGGTCCCCCATCAGAGTCTCCCTTATATCAGGGCCCCTCCACTGGAGCCTCCCTTATATCAGGGTCCCCATAAGAGTCTCCCTTATATCAGGCCCCCCCACTGGAGCCTCCCTTTTATAAGCCCCCCCCCCCCACTGGAGCCTCCCTTTTATCAGGCCCCACCCCCCTACTAGAGCCTCCCTTATATCAGGCCCCCTCACTGGAGCCTCCCTTATATCAGGGTCCCCATAAGAGTCTCCCTTATATCAGGGTCCCCATAAGAGTCTCCCTTATATCAGGGTCCTTATTAAGATCCCTCTTAGATCACAGTACCTATAAAAGAGTCACTCTTATATCAGGGCCCCCCTTGATCTAAAGGGTCCCCCATCAGCGCTCCCCTATACATTAGGGCCCCCATGTGTTTCCTACTCCATCAGAGCTCTTCTTGTATCAGGGTCCTCATCACAGTCCCACCTTACATCAGAATCTCCCTTACCGCTGTAAGGCTTACGACATGGCGTAGTAGGTCCTGTCCCCCTGTGAATGCTGGGGCAAGCACGTCACCTGTTGCTAGAAGCCGTTGGTCCAAGCAACCAATGATGAATACAGTGCAAGCTGAATACAAAAGTAGGACTGAGAATACCCAAAACTCCAAGGTGAATAAGAAAAGGGGCAGAAACAATGGTGAGGAGGTTTCCTCACTGGAAGTCAGAAGTTTAAAAAATAAATGAACGAATAAGGTCCTATATTGAAAGAACTGCTTCTCGCTCCATAGAAACCAATGCGTAAGAAAAATTAGCTTGAAAGGGGCTGATGTAGGAGGTCATAGGTAGGTCAGAAGGAGGTCAAGAGCAGGTCCGATGTACCTGTAAAACTCTGAACGATCTCAGGAGTTTCTCAAACGGATGTCAAATGCAAGTGGAAAAGCATGCTGCATATGCCAATCAACAAACGCTCAAAGCCCATTAACACAAGGTCTGAGGACAACAATATCTAAAGTATGATCTTTTTCTATAGACCAGCTGTCTCCAAACTGCGGTCTGGGGCCCAGATGAGGCCCTTTGGGCACTATTCAACCCACCACCAACGATAGGGCAGAATTCCTTCCATTGACACCAACAACTGGGCACAATTACTTCCATCGACACCAACGATGGGCTACCATTACTCCCATTGACACCATCAAAAGGGCACAAATCCTCCCACTAAAACCAATGATGGGGCACATTTCCTTGCATTGACACCAAAAATGGGCCGCTATTCTTCCCACTGACACCAACGATAGGGCAGAATTCCCTCCATTGACACCAACAATTGGGCACAATTACTTCCAATGACACCAACGATGGGCTACTATTACTCCCATTGACACCATCAAAAGGGCACGAATCCTCCCACTAAAACCAATGAAGGGGCACATTTCCTTGCATTGACACCACCGATGGGCTGATATTCTTCCCACTGACACCAACGATAGGGCAGAATTCCTTCCATTGACGATTGGGCACTATTCTTCCACTGATAACAATGGTGCACAATTCCTCCCACAGAGTGGCAGGACATTTTCCCTGTCCACAGTCCAGCCCCCCTAAAGTCTGAAGGACATTAAACTGGCCCTTTGGTTTTTGCCCCTTCTTCTATACAACCTCTTCACATCAGATCCCATTTAAAGAACCCCATTATGAAAAACCCAATTGTATATGGAGGAAAAAAGGGAAAGCACCCTGGACATACGAGGCTGCTCTATCCTCCCTGGGTGCATTCGAGGTCTGTCAGGAATGAGTTATCTCCATATCAGCTATGCCGCAATGTATGCACAGCTAAATTGGATCCAGCAACTTTAAGATCAAGGTATAATATTATTATAGCAGACACTTGGCCCCCGTCCACAGTACATGCAAAGCTGAAAAACAGCATCTGAGGCTTCTGGAATGGCAACAATCAATAGGAGACGGCAGGAGGGGATAAACCAATCAGAAAATTATTGATAGCATAAGTCTTCAGTAGAAAGTGCTCATCCTGGTGCAGTTTACATTCCAAGACTAGAGATATTAGTAACATGGGAAAACCAGTTAAATGACCTTAGAGGTGTAGCAAACAGCTATTTTCCCATATTTGTACATCCTTAAAAAGTCAAATATATGGGGATGTCGCTTTGCCGAATATATGGGGATGACGCTTTTCCGAATATATGGGGATGACGCTTTGCCGAATATATGGGGACGTCGCTTTGCCGAATATATGGGGATGTCGCTTTGCCGAATATATGGGGACGTCGCTTTGCCGAATATATGGGGATGTCGCTTTGCCGAATATATGGGGACGACGCTTTGCCGAATATATGGGGACGACGCTTTGCCGAATATATGGGGACGTCGCTTTGCCGAATATATGGGGATGTCGCTTTGCCGAATATATGGGGATGTCGCTTTGCCGAATATATGGGGATGTCGCTTTGCCGAATATATGGGGATGTCGCTTGGCCGAATATATGGGGATGTCGCTTGGCCGAATATATGGGGATGTCGCTTGGCCGAATATATGGGGAGGTCGCTTGGCCGAATATATGGGGATGTCGCTTGGCCGAATATATGGGGAGGTCGCTTGGCCGAATATATGGGGATGTCGCTTGGCCGAATATATGGGAAGGTCGCTTGGCCGAATATATGGGGATGTCGCTTGGCCGAATATATGGGGATGTCGCTTGGCCGAATATATGGGGATGCCGCTTTGCCGAATATATGGGGATGTCGCTTTGCCGAATATATGGGGAGGTCGCTTGGCCGAATATATGGGGATGTCGCTTGGCCGAATATATGGGGAGGTCGCTTGGCCGAATATATGGGGATGTCGCTTGGCCGAATATATGGGGATGTCGCTTGGCCGAATATATGGGGACGTCGCTTTGCCGAATATATGGGGAGGTCGCTTGGCCGAATATATGGGGATGTCGCTTGGCCGAATATATGGGGAGGTCGCTTGGCCGAATATATGGGGATGTCGCTTGGCCGAATATATGGGGATGTCGCTTGGCCGAATATATGGGGACGTCGCTTTGCCGAATATATGGGGATGTCGCTTGGCCGAATATATGGGGATGCCGCTTTGCCGAATATATGGGGATGTCGCTAAGTGGATAAGTCTGGCAGCAGCATTCATGATAGACTGAAGAGGAGATGGCCTATGCGGCGGATAGCCTATGGAGGGGCAGGCCTATGAGAAGGAAGTTGCAATAGTCAAGGCGAGAGATGACACTGATTATCAGTGCAGTCCCAACAGTGCTGCCAATCACTGCTCATTAGTGCCTCTTCATTAGTATCACCTATGAGTTCCGCCTACCAGTGCCATCTATCAGTGACACCTTCTCGGTGCCCACCAGTGCCGCCTCATCAGCGTCCAACAGTGCAGCCTATCAGTGCCCATAAATGCCCATCAAAGCAGCCTCATCCGCGCACATTAGTGAAGTAGAATAATTACCTGTTTGCAAAACAATCTATGAAAGAGATTTTTGATTTAGGGGGGGGGGGGGGGGGGGGGGGGGGGTTCAAAAGTTTTGGTCTTTTTCTGTTTATGTAGCAAAAAAAAATAAAAAAAAACAGTGGCGATTAAATACCACCAAAAGAAAGCTGTATTTATGAGGAAATATATAAAAAAAAAAAAAAAAAGATACAAATGTCATAGGAGTACAGTGTTGTCATTCAAAGTGTGACAGCTCTGAAAGCTGAAAACTGGCCTGGGCAGGAAGGGGGTAATAATGTCATTAGCGTGTTGATGAGAAGGGAGGGAGGAACCAGGGAAGGCAAAAAATAAACAGAATTAACTACTTGCCGACCAGCCACCGTCATTTTACGGCGGCAGGTCGGCTCCCCTGCGCGAGAGCCCGTAGCTATACGTCGGCTCTCGCACAGGCCACTAGGGGCGCGTGCACGCCCCCCTGCTCGCCCCTGACTCCCGGGCACACGCGATCGCTCCTTACAGAGCGGAGACCGGGAGCTGTGTGTGTAAACACACAGCTCCCGGTCCTGTCAGGAGGGGAAATGCTGATCTTCTGTTCATACAATGTATGAACGGAAGATCAGTCATTTCCCCTAGTGAGTCCCCCCCCCCCTAGAGTTAGAACACACCCAGGGAACATACTTAACCCCTTCCCCGCCCCCTAGTGTTAACCCCTTCACTGCCAGTGGCATTTTTATAGTAATCCAATGCATTTTTATAGCACTGATCGCTATAAAAATGCCAATGGTCCCAAAAATGTGTCAAAGGTGTCCGAAGTGTCCGCCATAATGTCGCAGTACCGGAAAAAAAATCGCTGATCGCCGCCATTACTAGTAAAAAAAAAATATTAATAAAAATGCCATACAAATACCCCCTATTTTGTAAACGCTATAACTTTTGCGCTAAAATGTTGGTGTGAAATTCAGATTTTGTAAATGTGCTTTATAAATTATGAGTTTTGTTGACATACAGATTTGTAGATATGGGAGGGAATGTGATTAACATCCTTGCTAATGAACTTCCTAAATAAAAGCCTTCAGCTATAGAAATCCGGCTGTTTTTCAGTAGGCGTGTGATGAGTGAGGCCCGATAAGGCACAATGTACAGCACATCTATGCAGACAGCAAGGCATGCATACCTAATGAGTAAATATGGCAAAGTGATTAATGCCCGTCTCCGAGTCAGGCTGGGAGCAAGTATGATCATTGCCCCCCCCCCCGATGCCCCAGACATTTATTGCTGGTGAAGTCTACAAACCGGGATCAATGGTGTGTAGCATGATACCACAATGCACATGCATGTGTAGCAATATCTAGTAATTACAGGCAAACACAGGTGTACCGTCTATCACAAAACACAGGTGCGATAGTACAGTCCATCACAAAAAGAAACTCCTGTGTGCGCCCAATCTTACTCACTGTGCTGTGATAACTCATGGTTCCAAATACCAAGAAATGGGTCCTTGTTATATCCATTTATCCTGGATAACCACTTCCGGGCCTTTTCTGGCACTACTTCTTTACATGTATATATTTTTAAAGCAGAGGCCCAAAAGAATTGGTGGGTATTGCAATTTCTTTTTATTGCACACGGTATTTGCGCTGTGCCTTTTAACCACTTAACCCCCGGACCATATTGCTGCCCAAAGACCAGAGCACTTTTTGCGATTCGGCACTGCGTCGCTTTAACTGACAATTGCGCGGTCGTGCGACGTGGCTCCCAAACAAAATTGGCGTCCTTTTTTTCCCACAAATAGAGCTTTCTTCTGGTCGTATTTGATCACCTCTGCGGTTTTTAGTTTTTGCGCTATAAACAAAAATAGAGCGACAATTTTGAAAAAAAATAAATATTTTTTACTTTTTGCTATAATAAATATCTTCCAAAAATATATATAAAAAAAAAAAAATTTCCTCAGTTTAGGCCGATACGTATTCTTCTACATATTTTTCGTAAAAAAAAAAATCACAATAAGCGTTTATTGATTGGTTTGCGCAAATGTTATAGCGTTTACAAAATAGGGGATAGTTTTATGGCATTTTTATTAATATTTTTTTTTTACTAGTAATGGCGGCGATCAGCGTTTTTTTTTTTCGATACTGCGACATTATGGCGGACACTTCGGACACATTTTTGGGACCATTGGCATTTTTATAGCGATCAGTGCTATAAAAATGCATTGGATTACTATAAAAATACCACTGGCAGTGAAGGGGTTAACACTAGGGGGCAGGGAAGGCGTTAAGTATGTTCCCTGGGTGTGTTCTAACTGTAGGGGGGGTGGCCTTACTAGGGGAAATGACCGATCTTCTGTTCATACAAGAAGATCAGCATTTCCCCCCGACAGGACCGGGAGCTGTGTGTTTACACACACAGCACCCAGTCCCCGCTCTGTAACGAGCAATCACGGGTGCCCGACGGCGATCGCGCCCGCCGGGCACGTGAACGGGATCTTTTAATGCATTTTTTGCTGTGAAAATGACAATGGTCCCAAAAATGTGTCAAAATTGTCCGAAGTGTCCGCCATAATGTCGCAGTCACAAAAAAAAAACGCTGATCGCCGCCATTAATAGTAAAAAAAAAAAAAAAAATAATAAAAATGCAATAAAACTATCCCCTATTTTGTAAACACTATAACTTTTGCGCAAACCAATCGCTTATTGCGATTTTTTTTACCAAAAATAGGTAAAAGAATACGTATCAGCCTAAACTGAGGAAAAACATTTTTTTTATATATTTTTGGGGGATATTTATTATAGCAAAAAGTAAAAAATATTGCATTTTTTTTCAAAATTGTCGCTCTATTTTTGTTTATAGCGCAAAAAATAAAAACTACAGAGGTGATCAAATACCACCAAAAGAAAGCTCTATTTGTGGGGAAAAAAGGACGCCAATTTTGTTTGGGTTCCACGTCGCACGACCGCGCAATTGTCAGTTAAAGCGACGCAGTGCCGAATCGCAAAAACTGGCCAGGTCCTTTACCTGCATAAAGGTCTGGGTCTTAAGTGGTTAAGCAGTGGCGGCTGGTTCTTACATTTTTTTAGGGGGGACGCAAACAAACTGAAAAATTTAGGAAAAAAAAAAACATCAATTGTCTATGGGCCCTTTCACACAGGCTTATGCGTGTATTGACTCCGCTTTGCTCACAGCAGGGATCGATCCACTGATCCCTGTGCGAAGACACACCTGTCAAAGCCTCTATGGAGATCGGATGAAAACAGACTGCCCGTCCGTTTTCATCTGATCCTATCCGATTCTTCAGATGTCACCGCTGACATCCGCCGCTCCACAGAGGTGCATGAATCGTCCGATCAGGTCCGCCTGAATAACTGACAGGCAGACCTGATTGGAGCGCCCGTTTGAAAGGGGCCTATCTCTGCAAGGACAGAGAAAGATACAACGTATATGTCTTGTCCATTCACAGAGAGAGAAAAAACGGGGGGCAGCCCTTACAATGACGGATCACTGTGAAAGCCAATCAGAGGCTATCACAGCTATCGGGTGACCTGGAATTGGGCTTTCTAGGTCTTAATTGTGAGAAGCGGCCCGGGGCTCTCGGTGAGACTCTGGTCTCTGCTCTTCCAGGGAGATATATACGCAAATATGCGGCCCCACAGAACAAAGCCTAGTGCAGTGGGGCCGCATATTTGCATATGGTCGGTGTGAAGGGGTTAAGAAAAAAGAAAAACTGTCCATTCTCCTTAAAGCGGTAGTTCACCCTCCTTTCCATCATTAGACCATTAAATTCGGCATCGTAGCGCGAGCTACGGTATGCCGGTCTTAAATTTGTAATCCCCGTACTCACTGTGGTATCGTTGATTGAAGAATCCGACTCCCGCGGGGAATGGGCGTGCCTATGGAGAGGGAGGATGATTGACGGCCGGCTCTGGCACGTCACGCTCCCCGAAGACAGCCGGAGTAGGTCTCGGCTATTCACGACGCCTGCGCACAGGCTATGCGCAGGCGCCGTGAATAGCCAAGCCTATTTCGGCTATTTCCGGAGAAGCGTGACGTGCCAGGGCCGGCCGTCAATCACCTTCTCTCTCCATAGGAACGCCCATTCCCCGGATTCTTCAATCATCGATAGCACGGTGAGTACGGGGATAAAAAATGTAAGACCGGCATAATGGTCTAATAAAAAAAAACTTTTTTTTTTTTTTTAACAGGGTGAACCCCCGCTTTAATGACAACTAGAAGTTCAGAAAAAAAGTAAAGAGAGGAGTTATGGCCCCCGAGAGGCTGGCCTTCAGTTAGGCCTAATGTACAATCCTCCTGTGGCTGGCAATTTAACTCATGGCTTATACACCACGATTCACAGCAGGAATAGAAGTTTTACTGAACCATGCCCATACCTTTCCATGACAGCCAGGCATTCTTTCCTCCAGGTGAACCGACTGCCCCGTCGTAACCTGAATGTACCGGAGGTAGCGGTGACAGGGGGTGGGGTTTGCCTCCACTCTGTGTCATCTATAGGGATGGGAGCTGGTCTCATACTTAGAGTTGCACCTGAAACATAAAAAAAAAAAAAATGTTTTAGTACACTTAAAGGGGTTGTAAAAGGTACAATTTTTTTTCCCTAAATAGCTTCCTTTACCTTAGTGCAGTCCTCCTTCACTTACCTCATCCTTCCATTTTGCTTTAAAAATGTCCTTATTTCTTCTGAGAAATCCTCACTTCCTGTTCTTCTGTCTGTAACTCCACACCGTCATGCAAGGCTTTCTCCCTGGTGTGGAGTGTCGTGCTTGCCCCCTCCCTTGGACTACAGGACAGTCAGGGAGAAAGCCTTGCATTACTGTGTAAAGTTACAGACGGAAGAACAGGAAGTGATACATGGCCCCAGTGGGGCCATTTTTTTTAACACGGTAACTCCGCATTTCGTTTACAGGTGTTTTGAATGGAGATACATTTTTGACCATTTGCAAAAAAAAAAAAAAAGTGCTTCTAAATGCGGCAAAACAGAGTTTTTTTTAGGCTGCATTCACACTTGAGCGTCTCATAGTTGCGCATTTTTGCCACAATTTGTACAGCGTTTTTACCGCAAATTTTCTGCGTTTTTGTACAGGTCACCAATGCAAAAAGCTGAAAAATTACTGTAATCTGCCCCAAAGAAGCTCATGTTCTTTCTTGAGCTTGAAGCGTTTTTTAAGGCGTTTCGCTTCAGGTGACAAAACGCTCAGATGTGAACAGGTGCCATTGAAATGAATCGGATTTTGCTTGTTGGGTGTTTTTCAGGCGTTTTACCAGTGTTTTATAAGCTGAAAACGCTCAGGTGTGAATGCAGCCTAAACGTCCGTTACCATCTGATAAGTTAAATCGTTCAGGAGAGGTTTTAAAACGTTCCGCGTACATTAAGTCTATAGTTTCTTGGCAACTAGAAGTTTCAGCTCCCTCCATACATTTTCTATAGGATTAAAGGGGAGTTCCACGGTCCAGCAATGCGGCCTCCCGGAGCGTCGCTCCTCTATTTACCCTGTGGGCACCCGGCCGTGACAGCTTTTCGGCTTCATGGACGAGCACGAGTGGCGCTGCGCTCCCTGAGTAGACAGGCGATCTCCTGGGACCTGTCACGTGTCCCAGGAGATTGCCCAGAGGGAGGGCCCGCCTAAGGCGAGAAAAGAAGTCGCAGAGGCGGTCCCTGGGCAGAAGGAGGAAGTGGGCCGGGAAGTCCCACTCCTACTGAAGCCACCCCCCCCACCAAAAAAAATTACATGCCAAATGTGTTATGTAAGAGGGTGAGGAGTGCTTAAAGTGGAAGTTCCCCTTTTGGGTGGAACTCCGCTTTAAAGTCTGGAGACTGGCTAGAATGTGAGAATGTGTTTCTTCTTGAGCCACTCCTTTGATGTCTTTTTGGTATGTTTTGGGTCAATGTCATGCTGGAAGACCCATCCATGACCCATCTTCAGTGTTCTGGCTGAGGGAAGAAGGTTCTCATCCAAGATTTTACAATACATGGCCCCGTCCATTTCTCCCTCAATACGGCAAAGTCAGCCTGTACCTTTGGCAGACAAACAGCCCCAAAGCATAATGTTTCCATCTCCATGCTTCACTGTAGGGATGGTGTTCTTAGGGTCATAATCAGCATTTCTCTTCCTCCAAACACGGCGAGTCAAGTCATTACCAAAAAGATACATTTTGGTCTCATCTGACCACAGCACTTTCTCCCAATCCTCTAAATCATTTAGATGTTCATTGGCAAACCAGACGGTCCTGTACATGTGTCTTCTTGAGGAGGAGGACCTTGCGGGCGGTGCAGGATTTCAATCCATGGTGGCGTATTGTTGTTCGTTTGGTGACTTTGGTCCCAACTGCCTTGAGATCATTAACAAGCTCCTCCCGTATAGCTCTGGGCTGATCTCTCACTTTACTCGGGATAATCCTCACCCCGTGAGGTGAAATCTTGCATGGACCTCCAGACCGAGGGCGATTGATGGTTATTTTATATTTCTTCCATTTGTGAATAATCTCCTTCTCATCCAAGCTTCTTGCCGGTGGTCTTGTAGCCCATTCCAGCCTTGTGCAGGTCTACAATCTTGTCACCGATGTCCTGTGACATCTCGTTGGTCTTGCCCATGATGGTGAGATTTGAATAGAAGAAAGATTCTGTGGACATTT
Source organism: Rana temporaria (assembly GCF_905171775.1). NCBI lineage: Eukaryota > Metazoa > Chordata > Amphibia > Anura > Ranidae > Rana > Rana temporaria. The sequence continues at coordinate 21,319,170 of NC_053492.1, forward strand.
GTATTATGTGTTTCTTTCAGGATTTTTGGTTGATGTTCTGTCTCTATCATTTAAAATACACCTTTGATAAAAATTACAGGCCCGTCATTTCTTTGTAGGTAAGCAAATGTACAAAATCTGTAGGGGGATAAAAAAAAAATCCCCACTGTAGATTTGTTAGCATGTGCTAAAGGATGCCTGCATTTTTATCCCTTTAGTTTACATCTACCCAGAGGAACCTAAAATCTGTTAATTTTTCAGTATGAGAATTATCACATTACTCCTCAGCGAAACCAAAAAAGATGGCTTCACCGTAGGTTATCTTTATTAGATGACGGAATGGAGAGGACACGCTATACCTCAAAAAAATGGTGTATCTTAGTGGAGCTCCCTGCTGGAGCAATTTTCACACATGCTTTAGGTGTATGTCAAGATAAAACTTTTTAGTTTTTAGATACCAAAAATTTGAAATAGACTGGGAATCAAGATCTTTACAGCCTTTAGTCTAAATAACGGCATTAACAACGATTCTTCCACCTCTGGTGGGTGTGTGGGGAGACCCATCGTGTGGTGTATTAAGTGATTTCGTACAGGTTTGACTCCTAAATATGTACATCCTTGTTTGCAGGTTTTTTTTTTAATTAGTATATATTAGGACTGGGGAAATTAAAGATTGTTAATTTTTTTTTATCGATCAAAATTATTTTGATCGGTACTAGTGGTGTAACGGATCGTAAATGATCCGTGATCCGAACGGGTCACCATATGCGGATCGGCACACCACGTGATCCGCGGAGCTCCGCTGCTGCCTCGACCAAAGGAAAGGCCGTGGCTTCGGCCTAGCTCCCGCAGCAGCGGCCATCTTGGTCCACCCGATAGCGGCCTAGGTGAGCCTAGAGCGGCGCGCTGACGTCATCATCCGGCCTCAACTGCTCGTGTTCGGCCGGCTTCTCTGGTAAGACTAAGTAAGCACTAATCTTCCTATACAGTGGGGGAGATGTCTGTGGACCATATTACAGTGGGGGGAGATGTCTGTGCACCATATTACAGTGGGGGGAGATGTCTGTGGAACATATTACAGTGGGGGGAGATGTCTGTGGAACATATTACAGTGGGGGGAGATGTCTGTGGAACATATTACAGTGGGGGGAGATGTCTGTGGACCATACTACAGTGGGGGGAGATGTCTGTGGACCATACTACAGTGGGGGGAGATGTCTGTGGACCATACTACAGTGGGGGGAGATGTCTGTGGACCATACTACAGTGGGGGGAGATGTCTGTGGACCATACTACAGTGGGGGGAGATGTCTGTGGACCATACTACAGTGGGGGGAGATGTCTGTGGACCATACTACAGTGGGGGGAGATGTCTGTGGACCATACTACAGTGGGGGGAGATGTCTGTGGACCATACTACAGTGGGGGGAGATTCTGTGGACCATATTACAGTGGGGGGAGATTCTGTGGACCATATTACAGTGGGGGGAAATGTCTGTGGACCATATTACAGTGGGGGGAGAGGTCTGTGGATATTGTGGGGGGGGGGAGATGTCTGTGGATATTACAGTGGGGGGGAGATGTCTGTGGATATTACAGTGGGGGGGGAGATGTCTGTGGATATTACAGTGGGGGGGAGATGTCTGTGGATATTACAGTGGGGGGGAGATGTCTGTGGATATTACAGTGGGGGGGGGAGATGTCTGTGGATATTACAGTGGGGGGGAGATGTCTGTGGATATTACAGTGGGGGGGAGATGTCTGTGGATATTACAGTGGGGGGGAGATGTCTGTGGATATTACAGTGGGGGGGAGAGGTCTGTGGATAGTACAGTGGGGGGGAGAGGTCTGTGGATAGTACAGTGGGGGGGAGATGTCTGTGGATAGTACAGTGGGGGGAGAGGTCTGTGGATAGTATAGTGGGGGGAGAGGTCTGTGGATAGTACAGTGGGGGGAGATGTCTGGATAGTACAGTGGGGACTATATATGGTGGTGATCCAAAAAATGTATGTGCGTTATAATTAATCGAAATTAGTTGATTAATTGATTTAAAAAAAATCGATTAATCGAACACGAAAATTGTAATCAGTAACAGCCCTAGTATATATAATTTTTAAACTTAAAAGGGGTTGTAAACACCACAACAAACATGTTATACTTACTGCCACTATGTAGTGCATTTTGCACAGAGTGGCCCGATCCTCATCTTTTGGGGTCCCTCTGCGACTGTCTCGGTTCCTCCCCGCAAGAGCCAACCCACTCCTGGGAAGCGTTCTCCCAAGGGGGTTAGCTTGCGGGCGCGCTCCCGTGTCATACAGTGCCGCCAGGTGTATCACTCGGCCCCACCCGCGGTGTGCCGCGCCACCAATTTGATTGAGCGCAGCGGGAGCCAATGGCTGCGCTATCAATCTCCAATGAAGAGCCACCTTAAGCTGGGGGAAAGCATCGCAAGATCGCACCCACAGAGTTTCGTGGCTCATGTAAGTAAAACAGGGGGGCTGGGGGGCACCGAGTGCGCAAGGTGTTTTCTCACCTTAATGCATGGGATGCATTAAGGTGAAAAAACACGAAGCTTTACAACCCCCTTAACTTAAACACTTCCATACTGGGCCTATTCTGGCACTCCTCTCCTACATGTAAAAAAAAAAATTTTTACAAAAAATTCACCAGAAACCCCAAACAATATTTTTTTTAGCATACACCCTGTGATACCCTTCTAATAGGAATGGTTAGTGACAGATCCTCTTTATGGAGAGATGCAGGGTCAATAAGTCCCCACAACTCTCCTACAGGCTGGAAAGCATGAGATCGGAAAAAAAAAATCACAATCCCATGCTTACCAGCCACGATTGCAGCTTTGTTTACAACCGCGGCTCGGACATGACATCATAACGTTGCGCCCAGGCCTCCGAGGGTCATAGAGATGACTGGTGACCATCTGGTCAATGGAAATCTCTATGGTCGTCATTCGGCAGGCGATTCCTGGTGGCGGGGAGGGGGGGGGGGGGGTCTGTAACAACGAATAAGCGGCGGAACTGCCACTATGATCAATCTTATAGTGCACAGAAGTGCTGAAAACAAGGATATCTGAATGACGCCTATAGCTGCACCCATCATTCAAATATTCCAACTGAAATTCAAATACGTCATATGTTGCCCTTTAACTGGAAGTGGTTAAAGTGAAGCCTCTGGCACACTGTGATTGATCAGGTGACAACGTTGTTTTTTTTTTAGTTAGGGGTATCAGAGTAAAGGGGGCTGAATACAAATGTACACCACACTTTTCACATATTTATTTGTAAAACATTTTGAAAACCATTTATCGTTTTCCTTCCATTTCACAATGATGTGCCACTTTGTGTTGGTCTATCACATAAAATCCCAACAAAATAATTTTTTTTGGTTGCTACATGACGAAACGTAGAAAATTTCAAACGGGTATGAATATTTTTTTAAAGGCACTGTATGTAATGCTTTAGAGGACTGATAGCGAGGGACAGAGAGTGCGAACACGCTATATTCATGGCTGGGGATATGCTGCAGAAGACAATACAAAACTGGGAACGTGTTACATGAGGCTCGTAGTGATTAATGCTATTACCCCAGTTAAAGTTCCCAAGGTCTGAGGTCGGCACATCGTATACCAAAGGGCCATAGGTCAGACACCAGGGGAATAGAAAAATAAGCCAGCTACATGCCTATAAAAAAAAAAAAAAGTTTTTGCCTGGAGTTGACCAAAGGAAGGCAAGAAGCCACTCTGGCCGGAAAGGGGTTACGGCCTCAGCCCCCCGGCCGGGAAGGGGGTTACGGCCTCAGCCCCCCGGCCGGGAAGGGGGTTACGGCCTCAGCCCCCCGGCCGGGAAGGGGGTTACGGCCTCAGCCCCCCGGCCGGGAAGGGGGTTACGGCCTCAGCCCCCCGGCCGGGAAGGGGGTTACGGCCTCAGCTGCCCGGCCGGGAAGGGGGTTACGGCCTCAGCTGCCCGGCCGGGAAGGGGGTTACGGCCTCAGCTGCCCGGCCGGGAAGGGGTTACGGCCTCAGCTGCCCGGCCGGGAAGGGGTTACGGCCTCAGCTGCCCGGCCGGGAAGGGGTTACGGCCTCAGCTGCCCGGCCGGGAAGGGGTTACGGCCTCAGCTGCCCGGCCGGGAAGGGGTTACGGCCTCAGCTGCCCGGCCGGGAAGGGGTTACGGCCTCAGCCCCCTGGCCGGGAAGGGGGTTACAACCTCAGCTCCCCTGGCCGGGAAGGGGGTTACAACCTCAGCTCCCCTGGCCGGGAAGGGGGTTACGGCCTCAGCTCCCCGGCCAGGAAGGGGTTACGGCCTCAGCTCCCCGGCCAGGAAGGGGTTACGGCCTCATAATTGTGGCAGCACAGGGCGACCTAAGAGTACAGAGATCTTCTACATTGAGAAGGTGCATACAGATGTCTCCAGGCCCGTGCTGTCTGCTGATTGCAATGTGATTATGTGAGCTGCACAGCATCAGCCTACCTAATTGGCTGGAAATGTGATTTGGTAACCCCACAAGGTACGGCGCAAGATGAAATCACAGGCCTGGCCCAGGGTTTCCGAGAAGCAGGCGGGGAAGTGCGTTACTCCTTACAATTTAGGACAGGGGAGTGTAAAATGGTTCCACTCTGTGATTTAAGTACTCAGAGACGTAGATTTGCATGTACCCGGAATGCGGTGCCTGGCCTCCCTAAGGCAGATGCAAAATAACAGCGTTCCTCTATTGCGAGATCACTGACTGGAACGCAAATTAATCTTCCCCGCTGTCGGGTTTTTTCTTAAACTTAATCTTCAAACATTTTGCTTTTTTCCACAAAAAACACTATATATACACACACGGAAGAATATTAAAGGGGAACTCTTGCTAGTGTTTCGTTACATCACCTGTCCCCAATAAGGCTGACCCCCCCCATCATGACAACTTTTTTTAGACATTAGAAAGAATTTCTGGCATGGAAATATTTATAATTACATTGGATCAGCTTGGGTCAATGTAACTATGTCTATACCATACCTGTGGGATCCCTCTAAAACAGTGGCCTCCAAACTGTGGCCTAGAGGCCAGAGGAGGCCCTTTGCTTGTCTTAATCTGGTCCTTGGGGCACCATTTCCCCCAACTGACACCAATAATGAGGCACCATTTTCCCCCAACTGACACCAATGATGGGGCACCATTCCCCCAACTGACACCAATAATGAGGCACCATTCCCCCCAACTGACACCAATAATGAGGCACCATTTCCCCCCAACTGACACCAATGAAGGGGCACCATTCCCCCAACTGACACCAATAAAGAGGTACCATTCCCCCCAACTGACACCAAAAATGAGGCACCATTACCCCAACTGACACCAATAATGAGGCACCATTTCCCCCCAACTGACACCAATGATGGGGCACCATTCCCCCCAACTGACACCAATAATGAGGCACCATTACCCCAACTGTAACCATCAGTGGGCACTATTCAACCCATTAAAACCAATGATGAGGCTCTGAAGCTGGGGCATTTTCTACTCCCACTGGGAAAAGTGCAGCCCTCCTAAAGCCTAAAAATAACTGGCCCTTTGCTCTACCTTGTCCAATCAGAGAACACTTTGCACCCATTGAGAAAATGTAACGTGATCTCTGAATGGTGCCCGTGTCGAGTGGCCGCCCTTCCTGTGCTCACACGCAGCAGGGCAGCTGCTCGGCACAGATCCTGGAAGCTAGTGGAGATCACTGAGTAACATTTTCTACTACTGTGACTTCCAGCTTCTAGAGGGACATTGTCTGCTACTGTGACTTCCAGCTTCTAGAGGGACATTGTCTGCTACTGTGACTTCCAGCTTCTGGATGGACATTGTCTGCTACTGTGACTTCCAGCTTCTAGAGGGACATTGTCTGCTACTGTGACTTCTAGCTTCTAGAGGGACATTGTCTGCTACTGTGACTTCTAGCTTCTAGAGGGACATTGTCTGCTACTGTGACTTCCAGCGTCTAGAGGGACATTTCTGCTACCGTGTATGCCGCCGTGTATCCCGCCGTGTATCTCTCCCCTTCCGTGCTCCTCCTCCACCCCCTGGAACTGTCAGGATGTAGAGCGGGGTAGGAGCCGGTAAAAACTCTGTCCATTCACATAACTGAAACATCGTAACCTGTGATTACAATGTTTCAGTTTATGAATGAAGAGAAGCTGCTGTCTTCTCTCCTTTCATTTTCAGCGCAGCTGATGCTGATGAGAAAGGGTCAGGGGAACATGTGTCCCTAGTCCCTTTTCCTGTCTCAAAGGGAAGATGTCAGAGGTCTGTTAAGACCCCTGATATCTCACCAAAGCCCCCCCAACAGGGCTGAAAAAATAAATAAAAAAATAAAGAATAAAAAAACAAAAGAATAAAAAAGATTATTGTAGAAAATAAAAAAATTAAAGTAAAAACACGCTGTCACGGTCCACACCCCCCCCCTTAAAAAAAAGAAAGCATAATAAATAAATAAAAATGTAAAAAAAAAAAATTTAAAAAATTTAAAAACAAATTGTTAAGGATAAAAAAAAAAAAAAAACATACTGACACATGTGCCGCTGTCACATGAGATTAAAAAAAAGTATCGGTATTCGGTATCGGCGAGTACTTGGGAAAAAAAGTATCGGTACTTGTACTCTGTCTTAAAAAAGTGGTATCGGGACAACCCTAATGCAAACCCTCCATTCACCCAGTGAAGTGAGCAGCCTCAGATGATACACAGAGATGAACCAAATCTCCCTACATACGTTTTATATGTATATCTGCTGTCTTCACATTTATATACTGTTTAGAAAGTTCAGATCGTGTTAGGAGATTTTCTCTCTCTGTTTAACAGAGCGTGATGTCTGAGCCAAGATAGTTAACATTGCTGATTGGAGGAAAGGCACACACCCCCTCTCATCATAGGCAGAGACTCTCTGAGGTGTTTTGTAATAGGGCCAGCTCCCTGCTAATTCTATTTTAGCAACCTCCCCTGACAGAAATTTCAGGCTGCTTTTATCTAAAGCGTCAGAGAATTTGTCAGGAGTTATCAGGCTGATAAGAGAGGAACAGTTCAGGAGAGAGCTAAGGGACTTGGGCTCCTTGAAGAGAGAGAACAAAATACTGCAGATATATGTGCCCAGCTCAAATTTCATGAATTGGGTTTACATCAACTTTAAATCCCCTTTTCTTCCCCCATTCTGATGCTCGGCTTGATTTTCAGTCTTCACCACATTTAGATGCCTAAATGCATTGAGTTGCTGCCACGTGATTGGCTGATTAGCAATTTGTGTTACCAAGCCTATGAACAGGTGTACCTAATAAAGTGGATGGTGAGTGTATACCCCCAACCACTTTTAGATTCCATTGCAATTAGATAATCAATGTCATTCACTTTACCTGTCAGTGACCATAATGTTATGACCGATTGGTGTATATTTTGCAGTGAACGTGTATCGCATCTGTAGATGTTCCCCAACAACGTAGAAAATCTTTGCTTTTTGCCTTCCAGTCTACTTTAACCACTTTACAACCGCTGAACGACAAAATACAGGCAGCGGGAGGGGACCTCCCCCCCTCCCACCGCCATCCGGTGCTTCTCCGGGCTCTCCCGTGCCATCGGGGGCCCGGAGAGCGAATGGGCCGGCGCTGGCTGGGGAAGCATAGAGATGACTGGTGACCAGATGGTCACCAGTCATCTCTATGACTGTCGGAGGACCGGGGGGCGACGTTGTGACGTCACGCACGGTACCCAGTAGTAAACAAACCCGCAATCGCGGCTGTCGGTGTGAGATCGGTGAATGTTTTTTCACCGATTTCATGCTTGTTAACCTGGAGGAGAGATGTGGGGCCTTACTGACCCCGCATCTCTCCATAAAGAGGACCTGTCACCAGGGCTGTGGAGTCGGTAGATAAATGTTCCGACTCCTCAGTTTTATGTACTTCCGACTCCGACTCCCCGACTCCTCTGTATTAATATGCAAATGTATTTTATAGATTCCTTGAGGGAAAGAAACGCAACCTACCACAGGACTACTGGCTGGGAAGCCAACAGTCTACTGTATTGCACAGTTTAAGCAAAAGACAAACACAATGAAAACAATCAAGTGGCTGGATAGTAGCAGCAGGCATAAACATCAGGAACAGGATCTTTACCAGTTCAAAAATACAAACCACATTATTTGGTTGTTTTAGAACAAAAACAAAGCTCATCTATAATGAACCAAAAACTAAATCTGCAAAACCTAGAAATGGTTTATATTAATCTTGAAATGTAGTTCTAGGCTTAGCAAATGCAAATCAATTCAATGTAGAGTTCTAAGGAAGAGAATTGCCTCTGCCAGATCCTCTTTCATAGAGGCTCTTAAGTCAGACTTTATTATTTTTAGGGCTGAAAATAATCTTTCGACACTGACTTGGGTGGGTGGCATTGCAGTAACTATTCTGGCCACATCACTAACGATCTCTGGATAAACAAGGATGGCTTCTTCAACAGTAAGTTTTGATGAGCGATCATACTTTTCAACTTCTTTTAGTGCTTTATAAAACTCCTGTTGGAATTTTTTTATTTGGACACTTACTGGTTCTCTAACATGCGTTCCCTGTAAAAGCAGAACACAACACTATGGAAAGTATAAGTATTGCCGCTCCTAATTGTGCGTTGCGTGCCATATAGTGAAGCACATGAAAAGCATGCTTCTTCACGGTCACTTAACGTGTTCGTTTTGCGGTTACGTGAGGCACTGCATGCATTGGTCTTTATTCTTACAGTAGAGAAGTCATTAATTATAACTTTTTGTGAATTGGGACATTTAAACTTGCTTTTTTTTTTTTTTTTAATTCCAATCTAAATTTAGTAGGAGCCGGAGTCGGTGCATTGTTTGCCGACTCCGACTCCAGGTACCCCAAATTTCCCCCGACTCCTCGACTCCGACTCCGACTCCACAGCGCTGCCTGTCACACACCATTCCTATTACAAGGGATGTTTACATTCCTTGTAATAGGAATAAAAGTGATTTAAAAAAAAAAATAAGTGTAAAAAAAAAAAAAAAAAAATTAAAACGCCCCTATCCCCGGAAGCTCGCGCGCAGAAGCGAACACGCATGCAAGTCCCGCCCACATATGTAAACGCCGTTCAAACCCCACATGTGTGGTATCGTCGCGTGCGTTAGAGCGTGTGCAACAATTCTAGCACTAGACCTCCTCTGTAAGTCGAAAATAGTAACCTGTAAAAAAAATTAAAACATCGCCTATGGAGATTTTTAATTAGCGAAGTTTGGCGCCATTCCATGAGTGTGCGCAATTTTAAAGCGTGACATGTTAGGTATCTATTTACTCGGCATAACATCATCTTTCACATTATACAAAAAAATTGGGCTAACTTTACCATTTTGTTATTTTTTAATTCATGAAAACGTTATTTTTCACCAAAAAAATTATTGCGCAAATCCTGTGCGAGAAAAAAAGTTGCAATGAGCGCCATTTTATTCCCTAGGATGTCTGCTAAAAAAATATATAATGTTTGGGGGTTCTGATAAATTTACTAGCAAAAAAAATTGTGATTTTTACATGAAGGAGAGAAGTGCCAAAATAGGCCCGGTGGTCAAGTGGTTAATATATTAAAGCTTATATTAGATTTTAGCAACAGGATGTACATCAGCTTTATGAGTGAGCTTGTTATCAGCATGCTTCAACTCAGCCGGCCACCGTAGTAGCAAAGCTCCTCGTCCTCTTCAGACAACGCAAACACTAGAACATTTCCACCAATTTCCATCCCGTCCTCTGGGATTTAGAGGAAGCATGCGGTGAGAAATCAGTAATAAGCTCTAACGATAATGCAGTAATTGGTACTTTACCAGGACTCGTCTTCTCCAGCTGGTACCACCGATAGAAAGCTCTTTTCTTCTGCTCGCTTAAATCGGAGCCTTGCTGGAGCAGCCAGTGAGAGATCCTGCTCTGACTGATGCCTGCAAAATACAAAAACAGGCTCTGAACAAGACCCCTAAAAAAAAAAGCCATAAACTGCATAAAAGCCCAGAACAGCGGCAGGCAACCCTGGCATTCCAGTTATAATGAAACTACAAATCCCATCATGCATCTGCCTCTGAGATTCATGCCGGTGTTCTATCAGATTACCCATCAGACGGCGCAACGGAAGTGACGGTCCGACCAAAAGATACTGTGCATGCGCTATGCGTTTCAAACACTTCATGATCTGGCGGGTAGAGGTAATCTGATAGAACACCCATGCGGACATTATACTACACCCAGCTATGGGGCAGATCCACGTAGCGCGGCGCATTCCTCCGTCGGGCGTAGCCAATCTCTGATACACTACGCCGCCGTAACTTACAGCTTTTTTTTTTATCCTCAAAGAATTCGCGCCGTAAGTTACGGTGGCGTAGTGTAACTTTGGCGGCGTAAGGGCGCGCAATTCAAATGGATGTGATGGGGGCGTGTTTTATGTAAATACGTCTTGACCCGACGTAAATGACGTTTTTTTTCAACTGCGCATGCGCCGTCCGTGGGGGTATCCCAGTGCGCATGCTCGAAATTAAACCGGAACAAGCCAATACTTATGACGGTGACATTCTACGCAAGCCCTATTCGCGAACGACTTGCGCAAACGACGTAACATTTTCTAAATTCGACGCGGGAACGACGGCCATACTTAACATAGGATACTCCTCATATAGAAGGGGTAACTATAAGGGGAAAAAACCTTACGGAAACAACGGAAAAAAATGCGCCGGACGTACGTTCGTGGATCGCCGTATCTAGCTAATTTGCATACTCAACGCGGAATTCGACGGAAACGCCACCTAGCGGCCAGTATAAATATGCACCTACGATCCGACGGCGTACTAAGACGTACGCCTGTCGGATCGATCCCTCATTCAGTCGTATCTTGTTTTGTGGATACAAAACACAGATACGACGGGGCATTTTAAAAATTACGCGGCGTACCGATAGATACGCCGGCGTAATTCGTTTGTGGATCTGGCCCTATGTGTTGAATTTCAGAGTCATTTTAGCAATAAAGTGAGTGTATATAAATAAATATACCGTATATACTCGAGTATAAGCCAAGTTTTTCACCACATTTTTTTGTGCTGAAAACACCCGATATGTATTCTTCTACATATATTTGGTTTAAAAAAAAAAATCGCAATAGGCATATATTGATTGGTTTGCGCAAAAAGTATAGCGGCTACAAAATAGGGCATAGTTTTATGGCATTTTATTATTATTATTTTTTTACTAGTAATGGCGGTGATCTGTAATTTTTATCGTGACTGCGACATTATGGCGGACACATCGGACACTTTTGACACGATTTTGGGACCATTGTCATTTATACAGCGATCAGTGCTATAAAAATGCACCGATTAAAGTGTAAATGACACTGGCAGGGAAGGGGTTGACCACTAGAAGGGGAGGAAGGGGTTAAGTGTGTCCTAGGGAGTGATTCTAACTGTGTGGGGGTTGGGCTACAAGTGACATGTCACTGATCACCAATCCTGATGACAGGGAGCAGTAGATCACTGTTCTGTCACTAGGCAAAACAGGGAAATGCCTTGTTTACATCTTCCTGTTCTGCAGCTCCGTGACACAGACCTGCAGCTCTGTGGGCACGGTCATGGAGCTTGCGGCACGCGCACCGGCATGGTGGGAAATTCAAAGCACCTTACAGGTATGTTGCTTTGCCCAGCCATTCTGCCGACATACAGTATATCGTCGTTAGATGGTCGGCAAGTGGTTAAAACCTGATACACACACAATACGATTTTTGGCAGGGGATTGTCTGTTGACAGACTGTTGTCCTAAAATCTAACCGTTAGTACGCTCCTTTTGACAACTGTTGTCCAATTTTCCGCCAACAAATGTTGGACGGCAGGCTAGTAAATTTTCGGCGGACAACGGTTTGACGTCATATTTTCATATGGTCAGTACACAAATCCGTCACACAAAAGTTGAAAGTACAAACACGCATGCTCAAAATCATTGCTCGCCAAACACGAAATTAGCAGAAGGGGCCCAAAGGGTGGCGCTCAAGAGCTGAAATTCCTCCTAGAATGTCACTACGTTTGTGTTTGTGGCACGACAATTGTGTAACGTTAGTATGCAAGATGAGATTCCAGGCACACACCCTTTTGACAACAAAAAAAACAGACGCTCGGTTATCCAACAATCGAACCGTGTGTACGAGGCTTTAGGCTTTCAAAATGAAACATCCCAAACATGTTCAATTTTGAAAGCCTAAAGGTTTAGCGCTGAGCAGTGTGCAAGGTGTACCAAGATGGCCACCGCCACCTTGTTACTGCTGGCGTCCAGCTTCTTTCAAAATTTAACATCAAAACACCATCACAGATGTCAATATACTTTATTTATATCCGCTCACTTTATTGCTAAAATTACTCTGAAATCCAAGATATAGCTGGGTGTAGTAAGATGTCCGCATGGGTGTTATCAGATTACCGCTACCCGTCAGATCATGAAGCGTTTGGAATGCATAGCACCGTGGAACGCATGTTGGAACACACAGCGCATGCGCAGATAATATTTTTGGACTGGAACATCACTTCCATTACAGGATCTGATGGGTAGCAGTAATCTGATCGAAAACTATCTGACTGCTGCAAAACCTCAAGGGACTTGTAGCTCCTTTAAAGCACCTGTGCAAGATAAAGGTAAACCTGCAAACATGGCCTGTTGGGACACTTGAGGGCAGGAATGAGAACGACTGCTGTAGAGTAACCGGAGGGGACTTGATTGGAGATTTTTCAACTAATTGACTATTTTGACAGAACACCGGCCACTTGCATGAATGCATGCTTGCAATTGGGGGCTTTCTGATCATGTGGCCCGCCAATCACATCGGTCAAGTAGCCCAAATGCCCACCTCTCTGCTTTTCTTTTTTTTTTTTAACTCTTAAAGGGCCAGGAGGCAGTCGGTGTGAAAGGGTTAAAGAAGAATTCCAGGTATGGCATTTAGCGTTTCCTTGATCTCCACTGTCCTCTGGGTCCTGTGCCGAGCAGCTGCCCTGGTCCCACTCCCGCAGCCTTCTGGGACCCATGACATATCCCAAGAGGCTGCAGGTTGGGGGCTGAACTTGCACTCAGATCAACTAGGCCAGTGATGGCGAACCTTGGCACCCCAGATGTTTTGGAACTACATTTCCCATGATGCTCCACTACACTGCAGAGTGCATGAGCATCATGGGAAATGTAGTTCCAAAACATCTGGAGTGCCAAGGTTCGCCATCACTGGCCTAGGCGATCCGGGAGCAGGTACGGGTCAAGTGGGGAGGTTCTGCTTTAAGGAGATTTCATCAAAGGGGCTGACTGGGGCACTACAGCCATAGCTGAAAAAAATAAATAACCACGGAGCTGGCAGGTTGCGGGTCCGATTATCATACACAGCATTTAGAACGTTCCCACTGGCTGATCAGTGAATATGAAAGGAAAGAATACATGCTGCAATCACAATGACCCCAGTCTGTGCTTCCTATCACCGTGTATTACTGGGGTAAAGAGATCTCCGGACACTTGGGTTTTCCATGGTTTTAGGGGAAGCACCTAAAGAGATCCATGTGGACCATCCTACTCACTCACCTGTGACCTGTGCAACCACAGCCTGCGATATTCTTCGATTCGCCAGAAAGGCTTTAATTTCTTCTTTAATGACGCTACTGTCCCTCCTGCAATACAAAAACACAGAATGGGTGTTAAATTCCACAGAGATGCTCAAGTATCAACTATTTTTCCTAGTAAATTAACCAAACATCTGGGAGCCAGTCTTGTACAGGCTCCTCTCCTGATTACTGTTTCAACCAACATATGAAAATGATGATCATTAGCACATGCTTGGTATAAATAACCACTTGCTTACAGGGCACCTTCACCCCCTTCCTGCCCAGGCTGATTTTCAATGCTGTTACACTTTGAATGACAATTACGCGGTCATGCTACACTAGGGTGACCACATTTCCAAACTGCCATTCAGGGACAACCCGCCCCCTCTCACCTTCCCCAAAAAAGATGAGGGGAGGACGGGGGGAAATGTAGTCTCAGGGTTGATGGGGAATTTGGCGATGGGTTATTTGTCAGCTGAATGTGCCACTTGCCATCAGATGCAGTGCCACTTGCCACCCATAGCCTGCCACCAGATGCAGTGCTGTAGTCACTCCCTCTGCATGAGCCCCGTGCATTACAGGGAAAGAGTGGAGTCGCTATCTGGAGAGTGAAGGTCACACTAGTCCCTGCTGCTTGCCGCTAGGTCCTGGAGAAGGAGGAGGTGCCGGGGTTGGTGGGGATAGCAGTGCTGCACTAGACTCAGGCCTTGCTCCCGGCCTCACCATCTGAGAATAGACTGGTTGCAAGACGCCAGGCAGCGCTGGCCCTAGCTCCGGAAATGTAGTTACTAGTTAGGGGGTGACTGTGTCCTCTATTTCATTCCGGGACACTGTATTGTCCCGGAATGAAGGTGCCCGGGACCAGGGACAGACATGTCAATTGCGGGACAGTCCCGGGCAATCCGGGACACGTGGGCACCATATGCTACACTGTACCCATGTGATTTTTTGTATAAATTTTCGTCACACAAATAGAGCTTTCTTTTGTTGGTATTTGATCACTGCTGGGATTTGTATCTAAAGTTAGTTTCGGTCACTAAATTTTGCAAACAAGCAATTATTCTCCTTCGCTGATGTGTGATGAGGCGGCACTGATGGGCACCGATAGGCTGCACTGATGAGGAGGCACCAATATGCCGCACTTAAGGGCACTGATAGGCGGCACTGAAGGGCATTAATAATAGCCAGCACTGACTAGCATCACCAATAGGCATCGATTGGTGGCACTTGTGGTCACTGATTGGTGTCACTTTATTGTAATCAGGGCACTGATGAAAAGTGCCCCAAATTCATGTCTCAATTTCCTCTGCGAGGAGATGCCACTGATCGGCTCACCTCGCCACACACTCTGTCAGTGCAAGGCAATGAGAGACGATTACCAACATTTCCGTGTTTACATGTGACCGGCTGTGATTGGACACAGCTGATCACATGGTTACAGGGCTGCGGCTCTTTACAAAGATCGCGGCCTAGCAACACGGCGTTGCCACCAACGCTGTGCACCCCCGTGGGAGCGGCAGTTCGGGTGTGCCGTCAAATGATGTCCACCCAGAACGGGAGCCGCACCGTCCCTCCGTCATTTGGCGTTGGGCGGCAAGCAGTTAAATAATCATACACCCGATTGTATATGGGTCGAATTCCAAATCATTTTCTTTTGAAAATCAGAAATTTGGTGCGTTTTGTGATCCGATCGTGCCACCATTGATTTCGAAATTTGACCAACCAAGCCTTCGATTTCACCCCATGTTGCCATAGAAAAGGACTTTTGTGGCTGGGAATCATCTTTTCAGGTCACAGATCATGTGCATTTTTTATTTTATTTTTTGTTATTATATTTCTCACACGATTCTCCCATCATTGATTCGTTTTTTTTTTTTTTTAAATGTCTAACATGCCCGATCAGGTCCTGCCATGGCCCCACTAATGGTGCAAAAATTCTTAGTTACGATTGTCGAAGGAAAATACTTTGAACCCATGTATGGAATTTGACCCATGTATGGCCAGCTTAAAGTGGTTGTACACCATGTACAACCACTTTTACCTACAGGTATATTAAGGCTTACCTGTAGGTGCTGGAAAGATCTTTCTAAACCTCCACGGTTTAGGAGATATTTATAGTAAAGCCGTGCGCCAATGTCTACAGCGCATGCGCACTTTAGAAAGTAAAGGGAGCTGCGGTGGCTCAACGCGATTGGCACTGCGCTGACAAGCCATTCACCTCTGCAGCTAGGGGTTCGGATCCTGGTCTCGGCTACATGTGAATTGAGTTTGGTGGTCTCAGCCCGGCTCCCAGTGGGTGTGCTATGCGAGGTAAGCCTGCGCTAAGTACGCCCACCCCCCTCCCACAAAAACCACCACACTTACACGCACTCGAAATTGGGTTAACATGCACGCACTTTGACCACGCGGTCTCTAAAAAGAGAGGCGAGGGACTAACGGGGCTGGTTGAGCGGGCAAATCCTCTCACTCCCTTATAGGGAGTCCCTCTGCCCCGTTGGGCTTCAAAGCGGAGCAGGTAGGGCGGGCTGTGTGGGAGGACCCCCTCACACACCCGCCATTGCCACCCGGGGCATGGAGAAAGGTGGCAGATTGCCTCTGGGGGAGGCCTGCCTAATCCCAACTCCTGCAGTCCGGCTCCTCTCTCAAGTACACGCACAAAAATACACTTAAAAGAAAAAAAAAAAAGAAAGAAAGTGAAGATTGTGCCATTTCTAAAGGGGTCATGCCGTGACTGGCGGCTACCGCGCGCATGCACAGGAGTTGCGACACGTGTGACTCCGGCTAGTCACAGAATTGGCGTTTGCGGCCCCAGAAGGAAGAGGGGTGAAGATAGACGCTCGCTGCCAGTGGGGACATCCTGAAACCCAGTGGGGTTTCAGGAAAGTGACACATAATGGGCTACTAGGTGATGCTTTGCAGGGAAATAAACCCATTGGGGTTTACTTTCTCTTTAAAGTATAACGAAGGGCAAATCTTTTTTTTTTTTTTTTTATTCATTTTGGATGGAGTGGGGAGGGATTAGAACACCTGTCAGTTTATATTGTGGTCTGTGCCTCCATTAGGGAGATTCACCCTCTCTATTTGTCTAGTTCACCATTAACGATTAAAGTAAAAGAAAATCCCAAATCTTGGATTGTCCACTGAAAAGTAATAGATGTAAAATCTTCCAATGAGGACACTAGTTCTGGTGACCTGGGGTCAAGAGATTCCATTAATTCGCAGGGATTTCCTTTAACTTCCTGTTTGGCTATGGGACAATGAGTGAAGGTAAATCTCCCCAATGAGATAAAGATGCCAAAAATCAACCTTACAGGGGGTTATACCCTCCTATACTCTAATCAACAAAGATTAAAAAAAAAAAAGTTTTGCCTATAGTTCTACTTTGGATAGGCAAGACTTGAATATGACTTTGACTAGTAATAATGGACAACCATTTGCCCAACTGTCACATGTAAAACATTCAAGTGAGACTTTCGATGGTTAGCATTGAGGTCTATGGCCCCCCAAGTGACATGAAATTTGGACCAAAGTAGTTCAACACAAAAGAAAAGCAGTTGCTCCCAGCGCTCAGAGAGATCAGGCAACACATCCACGAATAACACAAAGCTCAAATCATCTCACCACTGGACAATGAGGTCACTGTCCTCCAATGGCCTCCACACTCACCAAATCTCATCCAATAGAGCACCTTTGGGATGTGGTGGAACGGGGGGATTCACATCATGGATGTGTAGACAACAAATCTACAACTGCGTGATACCATCATGTCACTATGGAGCAAAATATGAGGAATTTTTCCAACACCTTGTTGAACCTATGCCATGAAGAATGAAGGCAGTTCTGAAGGCAAAAGTGGGGTCCAACCGGGTATTAGCAAGGTGTAATAATATGGCCGATGAGTGTATATGCGTGACAGCAAGGTGGGTAGGCTTTAACATGCCACATATGGCAGCTGAGGGCCAAACCGGTACTAGCAAGGTGTAATAATATGGACGATGAGAGTATAGGCCTGACAGAAAGGTGGGTAGGCATTAACATGCCACATATGGCAGCTGAGGTCCAACCCAGTACTAGCAAGGTGTAATAAAGTGGCCGACGAGTGTATATGCGTGACAGCAAGGTGTGTAGGCTTTAACATGCCACATATTGCAGCGGAGGTCCAATCCAGTACTAGCAATGTGTAATAATATGGCCGATGAGAGTATATGCCTGACAGCAAGGTGGGTAGGCTTTAACATGCCACATATGGCAGCTGAGGTCCAACCCAGTACTAGCAAGGTGTCATAATATGGCCGATGAGAGTATATGCCTGACAGCAAGGTGGGTAGGCTTTAACATGCCACATTAGGCAGCTGAGGTCCAATCCAGTACTAGCAAGGTGTAATATTATGGCCGATGAGAGTATATGCCTGACAGCAAGGTGGGTAGGCTTTAACATGCCACATATGGCAGCTGAGGTCCAACCCAGTACTAGCACGGTGTAATAAAGTGGTTGATGACAGTATATGCGTGACAGCAAGGTGGGTAGGCTTTAACATGACAAATATGGCAGCTGAGGTCCAACCCAGTACTAGTAAGGTGTAATAAAGTGACCGACGAGTGTATATGCGTGACAGCAAGGTGGGTAGGATTTAACATGCCACATTAGGCAGCTAAGGTCCAACCCAGTACTAGTAAGGTGTAATAAAGTGGCCGACGAGTGTATATGTGTGACAGCCACATTAGGCAGCTGAGGTCCAACCCAGTACTAGTAAGGCTTTAACATGCCACATTAGGCAGCTGAGGTCCAACCCAGTACTAGTAAGGTGTAATAATATGGCCGATGAGAGTATATGCGTGACAGCAAGGTGGGTAGGCTGTAACATGCCACATATAGCAGCTGAGGTCCAACACGGTACAGTACTAGCAAGGTGTACCTAATAAAGTTGCCGATGAGTGTATGTAATTTTTGAGAGGACTGTCAGAGACTGCAAACCTAAGAAAGGAGATGAGGGTCAGAGAGTGTGGACAGGATACATTGTTGGCAGCAGATATGCTGCAGAAGACAATACGAAACTGGAAAGAGTTTACAAGAGGCTAGCAGAAATCAAAGCCCCCTTTGCCATTCACCTGTGTGGAAAAAATATTGGACGCTAGAGACGCTTGGATCATCGCTTTTCCTATGAGGAGAAGACAGACGCGGTAAGGAAACGGGGAAGGCGCTGATGCATGTGACGGGAAAGTGTTAATAACGCGGAGAGGCGACTGTGTACAGAGCCAGGGGCCAGACGAGTGGAGTGAGATGTCATAAAGTAGCTGGCTGCCTGGCATTGCTTTTAATGAGTGTCATATCTGATCAGAAGTGTCATAACACCACGATGGATGAGGGTAATTCTAGGCAACTTGAATAAGGTGTGTGAGTGCCATATGGCATGTGGAAAGTTTCATTACTGAGGGGAGACATAAATCTTATACCTCCGACATAAAACCAGAGACATAAAATAAAAGATGGAGGGGGGCGTGGGGGGCTGGATTTAAAGCTGCAGAGCCACGCATACAAATTGGTAAATAATTCTGATGGAATATGAAGTGAAGGAAATTGGATTAAAGGGACACCGGCCTCAAATATTCATCATGGGGTGTAGGAACCGGATTGTTTTATATTGCTACAGGAACAGATAACAAGAACTGTAGTATCAAATGCAACCAGGCGCTGCAGCCAACACTCGCTTTACGGAGACTTATGCCTCGTACACACGGCCGGGATTTCCAACTGAGAGGTTTTGGCTGGGAATCCCGGACGTGTGTATGCACCCTCGCAGTTTTTCCGACCGTAAAACTACCAAAAACCGTCAGCAAAAAGAGAACTGGCTCTCTTTTTTCCAGTCTAAATTCCGGATGACTTTTTCCTGTCAGAAATCCAGAGCGTGTGTACGAGGCATTAGAGAAAAGTAGGGTTCTTTTCTTTTTCTGTGTTTTATTACTGCTTGAAGGAACAGATAATGTGCTTAATTCCAGATATGTGCATGTCCATTTGAGGGGTGGGGGCGGTGGTCCACAGACATTGCCTGTCATGGCAGCTGTGCCCAAGGTTCCAGATGCGGGTCTCTGCTGCCTCCCTGTCCCGTTCTACTTTTTATTTTTTCTTGTTTTACTATGGCCTCCCTATCGGTAATCTCTTGGAACATCCAGGGGCTCAACTCCAAAATTAAGCGGGCGTTGGTTTTTAAATTTCTTCAGCACTACTCCCCGGACGTTTGTATTCTACAGGAGACGCATCTAGTGGGTGGCAGGATGCTCAGTCTGTGTAAACCGTGGGTTGGGCACTACTATCATGCCACCCACTCTAGTAGGGCCAGGGGGGTTAGCATCCTTATTCGCAAGTCCCTAACGTTTACGCTGCTTGACCTGCATCTGGAACCGGAGGGTAATTATGTGGTGGTACACGCCGTGATGGCTGGTATGCCGCTGGTTCTGGTGGGCCTGTACAATCCCCCCCCTGCTACTATTGGCCTCCTAAATAGGATTGTTCAGCTAGTGGTGTCCTATTCCGCCGCTGCGGTCCTCTTAGCCGGGGATTTTAATATGGTGCCCTGCCCAAATTTGGATAGGATGTCCTCTGGTTCTGCGGTTGACTCCCCGCTCTCCCGGTGGGCAGATGCCGTTGGCCTTACGGATGTTTGGAGGTGGAGAGAAAAGTAGGGTGCCAACTAAGAGCATCTGTGTATTTGGCAGTTCACCTAAAATAGTCCGTTACAAATCTCTCCTTGACCATTATGTTTTATAGCAGAATTCAAGAGACTTCACCAATGGGCCCAAAAAAATACCAGTCCCACTTACCTTTGATGCAGGACAAATACAAGCCCAGCAGATCCCACGTTGTCCTCTTCTCCCTACACTAGGCATAGTGCCCCATTAGGCCGTCCTCCTTTGTTTTGTAATTAGAAGCCGGTTTCTACGTACAAATTCTTGCAGCTATCCTCCTAATGACTTCCCCGGAAAACATCATATGTGACGAAACACACAGGGCGGAGCCAATGTCCGTGGCATCATCATGCATGCTGCTATGAAGGCACTCAGAAGGGAGGAGGAGCCAGGAGCACTGGCGGGGTACCCCAGGAGGGGGAGATCGAAGCTGCTCTGTGCAAAACCACTGCACAGAGCAGGTAAGTATAACATGTTTTACCCCTATGTGTTTGACGAAACACATAGGGGCGGAATGAGCTGGGAAAAGGTGTTCTGGGAGGAGTGATTTAAAGGAGAAACAGACATTGTAAATAACATCAGGAGTGGTGACACCAAGTGGCCCGATATCAAAGATGAAAAAAGTGCATATTGACCCTACATTAGGTCAATGAAACCAGGTGAGAGCACAACTGGTGGAGAACAGCGATTGCATAAAGCACGATTGGTTGAGCATATATTGAAAAACAGACTTTGAATATTCACAGTTTATTTTGTATTATGTAAAATTGGCACAGTTGATGCTTACTGTACAGACCGATTTTACTGCTGTGGGTTTAGTAACACTTTAAAGCGGAGTTTCAACCAAAAATTTAACTTCCGCTCTTCTAAATCTGCCCCCCGTCACATTTGGCACCTTTCAGGGGGGGAGCAGAAACAGGTATTTGCTCCCACTTCCGGGCATAGATCGCCGCAGTATCCGTGGTGATCTACGCTATGTCCGCCCCCCCCGCTGTCTTCTGGGAGACACACAGGTCCCAGAAGACAACAGGGACCAAGTGAGATAGTGCAGCGCGACTTGCGCATGTGCAGTAGGGAACCAGGAAGTGAAGCTGCAAGGCTTCATTTCCTGATCCCCTTACCGAAGATGGCGGCGGCACCAAGAGTCGAGGGACCAATCGGTTTCGGGGGGCCAACATCGCGGGCGCGCTGGACAGGTAAGTGTCCATATATTAAAAGTCAGCAGCTACAGTATTTGTAGCTGCTAACTTTTAATTCTTTGTTTTGTTTCGGCGGAACTCCGCTTTAAAGGTTGGATCACACCAGATGCTTTCCAGTGCATTTTTAAAAACCTATCCATAACACATGTACAGTATTTGCCATATATTTTAATGTCCCTAGTTTCACACCAGCGTGGTCAGTTGGGGGGGGGGGCTTTCAACAAAAGTACAACCTGCTGCATTTTTTTTCTCCTGAAACTTGTCTAAACACACTGGAACACACATAAAGCCTCATACACACGATCGGACTTCCATCTGACTTTTCCGTGGATTTTTGTCCAAAGGGCTTTGGCCGTGAACTCTGCATACACACGGCAGGACATTTTCAGCCAACTTTCACCAAATCACGTGTTTTTTCTGCTCTTTCCTGCCACCCTTTTTGCAACTTCTGCTATCGTTGTCTGATCTTTAGCATTGGTCAGATCATGTCACGGGCCATAAGAAACAATTGTTCAAGCGTCAAAATATAATTTTTTTTTTTTAAACGCACCGGAAAGCGAGTGCAAGTCAAAACCACATAAAAAAAAATGCCTAAACGTGCATGCAAAAACGCAGCCACAATAGCAAAATCGTGGTGGGAACCAGCCGCAGGTCATTGTTGTCTAGGTAGGGAAAAAAAGCAAAAAACAATATGAATTTTTATATTGTGTAGGGTTAGAATTTTGCAAACTTCTTTTTTTTTTTTTTTTTGAAGGTTCGCTTTAAATCTAAAATTAAAAAAATGTTAGGAGGTAGAGATTTGCGGCAGAAACGTCTTGGACCAAGACAAGTTTTATTTTCTGTTTACACTGTAGGGTGAATGTGCCATGAATTGTGCACTCTCGGCTCCTTCCCACCATCAATAGGCCTGATGCGCAGGAATTACATCATCAGTAAATGCCCAATGACTGAAGAGGATTGTTGTGGAACCTTGCAGAATCAGCCGTGAAGAACGCAACAACAGTAGGTAGCAGTGGTAGGTATCTGGACCACTTAGCTTTGGATCAGAGCACAGAAGGAGGTTGGCGGGTGATGTGCATATTACGGCAAAAGCTCACCCCAAGCAACCAAGTTTACTTTAACCACTTTGCATCTGGGGGAATTTTGGCACTTCGCTCCTACATGTAAAATTCATAATTTTATTTGCTAGAAAATTACATAGAATCCCCAAACATTATATATTTTTAAACTTGCACGGTATTTGCGCAGCAATTTTTCGAACACTTAAAAAAACAAAAAACATTAAAGTTAGCCCAATTTTTTTGCATAATGTGAAAGATGATGTTACACCAAGACGCCAAGTAAATAGATACCAAACATTTCAACATGTAACCCTTCAAAATTGCACACGCTCGTGGAATGGCGCCAAACTTCGGTACTTAAAAATCGTGACGTCATAACATTGCGCTCGGCCTCCGAACGATCATAGAGACTCCGGAGGCCATATGGTCCACCGGAAATCTCTATAGCAAGCATCAGGGGTCGGCGGTTCCGTTCTCCGACTCACCGATCGCAGCGGTGAGTCGGTAGAAGCTTCGGAGGGTGGCGGGATGTCCCCTCTTGCCGCCCGTAAGAACGATCAAGCCGCGGCACAGCCGCTATGATCGTTCTTATGGTGCAGAGATTCGCCGGCTCTAAAAGACGATATTTAAATGATGACTGCACCCATCATATAGATATCCCCGCTCAAAGTCAAGGACGTTCATATACGTACCTTGGGTAGGAAGTGGTTAAGTAGACAATCACCAGATTTAGAGGAAAGATGAATGCAGCATGATGCGAGGATGAAACCGTCTGCATTGGAGGTTTGTTTGCCATGGGTTTTACTTGTGTTTACATCAATTTGTATAAAGAAAAACAGTACAGGACTTGCTGTGTTTACAAAAAAAAAACGTATGCGATACGCATTCACTGCAAATTATACGCTAATCAGCCATAACATTATGTGAATAACATCGCATTACCTGGTTACAATGCCATCTGAAATTGGGTGGGATATAATAAGCAGGAAGTGAACATGTTGTCCTTGATGTTGATGTGTTGACAACAGAAAAACTGGTCAAGCATAAGGATTTAAGGCCCCATGCACACGGGACACCAGTGCAAACTCTGCTGAACACACGTTTTTAAAGGCTATAAAAAAAGCTCACAAAACAGTATTTAACCATTTCAGCCATTTTGTGAGACCAGAGTGAGTAGCAGCTGAGAGAGCAGCAGTGTACTTGTATTTAGCGTGTCACTTGCCACAAGCTGCGGATTGTCCACTTGCCACGTTACCTGGCCACACCACCTGCCACAAGTTGTGGATTGTCCACTGGCCACGTCACCTGCCAAATCACCTGGCCAAGTCACCTGCCACAAGTTGTGGATTGTCCACTTGCCACGTCACCTGTTCACATCACCTGGCCACGAGTTGTGGATTGTCCACTTGCCACATCACCTGGCCACGTCACCTGCCACAAGTTGTGGATTGTCCACTTGCCACGTCACCTGCCACAAGTTGTGGATTGTCCACTTGCCACGTCACCTGTTCACATCACCTGGCCACGAGTTGTGGATTGTCCACTTGCCACGTCACCTGGCCACGTCACCTGCCACAAGTTGTGGATTGTCCACTTGCCACGTCACCTGGCCACGTCACCTGCCACAAGTTGTGGATTGTCCACTGGCCACATCGCCTGCCACGTCACCTGGCCACAAGTTGTGGATTGTCCACTTGCCACGTCACCTGGCCACAAGTTGTGGATTGCCCACTGGCCACAAGTTGTGGATTGCCCACTGGCCACGTCACCTGCCACAAGTTGTGGATTGTTCACTTGCCACATCACCTGGCCACGTTACCTGCCACATCACCTGGCCACAAGTTGTGGATTGTTCACTTGCCACATCACCTGGCCACGTCACCTGCCACATCACCTGGCCACAAGTTGTGGATTGTCCACTGGCCATGTCACCTGGCCACATCACCTGCCACAAGTTGTGGAGTGTCCACCTGCCACAAGTTGTGGGTTGTCCACAATGCAATGCAAGCAATTATTATTTTTTTTTTTTTTTAATGGTTTTTCATCATTTGCCCACATTTTTGAGATTTCGAATGTAAAAAAATAGGTCACCTTTAAAAACGCCTATAAATGAAATTGCGGCAAAACGTTTAGCGGCGCTTTGCGTCTGAAACGTGGAAACTTTTGCGTCTGAACCCTTTTTTTTGCTTCTGGAAAAACGCAACTGCCCAAAATGCTGAAAAACTTGACTGTGTGCATGGACACATAGGATAACATTGAATGTGTTCAGGGGCAGTTGAAAAAGCTGTCCAACTACCTCTGAATGCGCGTTTACCAGCATTTACCAGTGTCTCGTGTGCATGGGTCCTAAGGCGACTTAGACAAGGGTCAAATTGTAATGTCTAGACATCTGGGTCAGAGAAAGTCCAAAACTGCAGCTCTTGTAGGATGTTCCCGGTCTGCAGTGGTAAGGACCGACCAAAGGTGGTCCAAAGACGGAAAACCAGCAACAGGGTCATGGGTGGCCAAGGCTCATTGATGCACATGGGGAGTGAAGGCTGCTCCAATATAAGAACTGTGGCTTCCCATTAAGAAAATACAGTGGAACCTCGGATTGCGAGTAACGCGGTTAACGAGCGTTTAGCAATACGAGCACTGTATTTTTAAAAATCATAACACAGTTTGCGAGTGTTGTCTCACAAAATGAGCAGGATTTAGGCCGAAGCGGTGTGCAGTACCACGTTTGGCCTGAGGTTGGGGGTGACGGAGCCAAGCAGAGCTGAACGTCGCCGATCGCTACTGATCGGCGCTGTTCGGAAATGCACAGAAAGGCCCCGAGGACAGCACGGCTGACCTTGGCAAATCTCAGGAACGAGGTTTGCCGAGCTGTCATCGTGCCTTTTCGCCCATTTCCGAGGTTCTCCGGCTTGCAATGGTGAGCACTGATTGGTTTACACTGCCCACCTGACTGTGGTATAGGGGTGATTATACTCTTGTGGTAGATGCATTTTCCAATGAGTTGCGCCAGTCCAAACTGTATTTTAGGGCATGGTAGCTAACTTTTATTAAACAGAACAGAAAGTTCACATAAACATCCATTTCCCATGCAGGGATTTCCACCATTAACAGTCCACCAAAAAATACCAAGCCACCTGGCCCCCCCGTCAGCAGAATCGCTGCTCTTCTTACCAGTCCCTCCGATTGTGTATTCCAGCTCCCCCCCGGTTCCTTTGGCTCGCTTAGCCTTTAGTCACAGCGCCCTGCTGCATGGCCCGCTCCTGGCCTCTAGATAAGTGATCTCCTGATACCCCAATAGGAGCCCACCTGATTTCTAGAAAGCAACGGGCTCTCCCGTCTCCCATCTGGGGCTCCTCTGACCCCTGGGTGAGACCTTCTGTCTCTTGACTTCTGTTTGGGGTTCTTTTGACCCCTAGGTGAGACCTTCTGTCTCTTGACTCCTGTCTGGGGCTCCTCTGAAGCCCTAGTGAGACTTTCTGTCTCTCGACTCCTGCCTGGGGCTTCTCCGACCTCTGGATGGGACCTTCTGTTTTGTCTGAGGGTCCTCTGACCCTTGGGCCAAACCTTCTGCCTCCAAACTGGGCTGAGCTATCTTCAGGCTTGAGTATATAACAACCCTGCACACCTGTGTACTTACAAAAAGGTTGCAGGTACCTGGTAAAATCCAGACACAGAATTGAAGGCTTTGTCCCCACCCTATTCACTTTGGAACCTTCAAGCTTCAGGCCCCAATCTGCTGCTACAGTACCCGAAAAAACCCCCAAAAAACACAGCTTTCTCTGCTCAGAAACGATTGCCTTGCACTTCCCATCAACCCTTAATACAAATCCGGTGCCATTTTCTCCTACATTTTTCCACAGTGGCAGGGCTTTGCACTGTCATAGGACCAATTAGAATCTCATCTTTGTTCCGCTATGCTAAGGAGCCTCAAAAGAATTCACACTGTTGTGGAAATTTTATGAAGATGTGTTTAATATGTATTACTGTCATAGTGTCTCCCAGGGTTAGTTCTCCCGCAGCCCGCTCAAACGAGCTGACTGGGGCAGACTGACGCTGGTTGAGATTCGTCTAGTAGTGAAAAGCTTCTTGAGGATGCAGAGAAGTGTTTGCAGAGTGGGGATATGGGCCCCTGTGAGACGCACAGCACTATCGTCTGAGGGGGCTGTGTTCACTCTGCAAAGACATTGTCGGTTAGGGGATGTACGCTCTTGTATCTCTGTGTGCCTGATCAACACATGGCGGGACCGTAGCGTGTACCTGCAGATAATCTCCCATTCACAGGAATGGTAGTATAATCTGGGTATGCGTTGTTCTCTGAACAACGCACAATACAGAGTCATGCCAAAGGTAAAACAGGGAGCCTTTGAATTGTTATGGTCGGAGACAGGGTTCACGATTTCAAGCCATACAGCTTCCCGTTTACTGGAGATCATGGCTTCCAGGTACAGGGGACAGGAAATCGTACACACTGCCCCCACTTAGACACGCCCATAAGACTCCCCTAGTCATTGTTCATTGGTTGTAGTACAACCCCTCCGGTTTGAAGGAATGCCTGTGCTTGATTGGTTGATTGTGAAACCATCAAGCTCTTTTGTTGTATAAATAAAGATTACTCCCAGGAGTTGGCCAGTTGGTCGAGGATGTAAGCACGCAAGCATGGTGGTCATGTCCGTTTACTTATACGGGAAACAGGTTTACCAAGATGCATTATACCAAGAGGCTGAAAGCGCAGGAGACATGGATTACGCATGGCGTATAGAGAAATCTCAATGACAACACTATGGTCACGTAGCCAGTGCTGACCAATGGGTACTCACCTCTACACGCATTGCGCGGTTACACAGTCTTTGGTGCTTTATAGACATGTTTCAAAGTGTCGGACCATAATACTGACTAGAGAGGGTGGCAGAAGATGGGGACCACAAAGTACACTGCAGTGAGGACTTTGTCCTTAAAAGATGAACTAAACCTTCCAGTATATAAAAGGTAAAGATAAAGTCATGGCGGCATTACCTATCCAGAAGATCCCTTTATCTCTTTGGAGGGCGTCTGCCGTCTGGCTATTCTTCAATATTGCCTTTAGAATTACAAGCAAGGGTTAGTGAGCATATGGTGTCATGGAGAGACTAAACTGGAAGGTTCTCTAGGAACTACTGTGTATGGCCACCTTGCAGCAAAATAAGTTTCCAAACATTTTAATTTTGGACCCAGTTTTTGATATTCCATATGGAGATCCAATAATACCATGGCATTGGATGGTAGATTACCCTACTATACACAAGTACGTTTTTGAACACCTGAGGACCTATTCCCTTTATATCCACTCACCAGACTTGTTAGCGTGCCGGAATCCCACCATTTTACATAATGTGATACACCACTGAAGAAGCCAAGTAGTTAGCTTAACATTTTGACCCTTGGGTGGGACTCATACACCTTGACCTATATTATATAGGCTACATTATATATAGGTGGTACTGTTCTGGCATGATTGGGGTATATTCATTTTTAGACCCAGATGTGGCTTCTTGAGGACAGCATGGCTTTAATATTTGTACACACATTGGAGTTTTTTTTACTAGAAATAAATACGGTCCGTCTCATGTGGGTGCCAATAAAGTCCGTACTATGGTAGGATATTTTTCTGCAATACTCTTCTTTTTTGTAATCCTTCAAATAATCAATATACAGAATATTGTCTGGAGAGGCCCAAGGACTGCACCTTGGGCCTCTCCGCGGGTTTTCATTTTTCTTTTTGATCCTTCTGGCGCTCTTAACTCGTGTGTCCCAATCGTGTAGCCGCCAGCATTGTTTTTGTCCCACAAACGATACTTTATAAAATTCATAGATGGACGTTTTTTCCATCTTGATTGTGGGCACTCTGAAGCCCACCAGGATGTCCTTCCGGGATACGGTGAATGCTGACGTCCCAGCATTCACCGCTCTATCCCGCGCATGTGCAGTGTTGACGGCGAGCGTTGCCGTCAACACTGCACAGTTGCCGAATCACGTGACCCGCGAGATATCGCCGGATTACAGTACAGCGCGTCTCCTGGGATTCTCATCACTCACTCCCAGGAGACATAGCGCTTGTCGGGGAAACGATAATACACGCCCACTCCTGCGGGGAATGGATGACTGACACAACACTAAATGCGGCATTACAAAGGTAAGGAATCGCATAAAAAATAAAAAACGGATTGTGCTTAAACGATGGCTAGTGGTTAGATTTAGACAAACATGAAATTTAGGGTAAACCTCCTCTTTAAGTGCCCAAGAGCTGCATGTGGTTGGGCATCAGTGTGATATGCAATTAGCGGACGTCTAGCTGTTGCAAAACTACAAGTCCCATCATGCCTCTGGGTGTCATGCTTGCGGCTGTCAGAGTCTTGCTATGCCTCATGGGACTTGTTCTGCAACAGCTGGAGGTCTGCTAATTGCAAATCCCTGTTCTACACCAAAATTGCCAGAATGTAAGGACTTCTTGTGAGCACTCTTCAGCTCAGCCTGGCTATTGAATTCCACATTAAGGGTCAGATTCTCAGAGGAGATACAATGTCGTATCTCTGAGTCTGGCCGGTCGTATCTATGCGCCTGATTCATAGAATCAGTTACGCATAGATTTCCATTGGATCCAACTGGCGTAAGTCTCTTACGCCGTCGGATCGTAACTGCATATTTACGCTGGCCGCTAGGGGCATGTACGCTGATTTACGCGTCGAAATATGTAAATCAGCTATATACGCAAATTCACGAACGTACGCCCGGCCGACGCAGTAAAGTTACGCCGTTTACGTTAGGCTTTTCCCGGCGTAAAGTTACCCCTGCTATATGGTGGCGTAAGTGCGGCGTACCAATATTAAGTATGGCCGTCGTTCCCGCGTTGAATTTTGAATTTTTTACGTTGTTTGCGTAATTCGCCCGTGAATGGGGCTGGACGTCATTTACGTTCATGTCGAAACCAATGACGTCCTTGCGGCGTACTTTGGAGCAATGCACACTGGGAAATTCCACGGACGGCGCATGCGCCGTTCGGGAAAAACGTCAATCACGTCGGGTCAAGCCTGATTTACATAACACACGCCCACCTCTTCACAATTTGAATTGGGCAAATTGTGAAGATTTAACACACGCCCACCAAGATTTAACACATGCCCACCTCTTCACAATTTGAATTAGGCAGGCTTACGCCGGCCTATTTACGCTACGCCGCCGCAACTTTCTTTTAAGAATACGCCACTTGCCTGTAAAAGTTGCGGAGGCGTAACGTAAATAGGATACGTTACGCCCACACAAAGAAACGCCGATCTACGTGAATCTACCCCTAAATGTGTCCACCAATCCCTGTAAGGACATACGCTTAAAGTAAAAAAAGGGGAGAAGAAAAAAAAAAGCTTTTCAAGAAATCAGGAATATTAAAAATAAAAAATCTCTAAAACTGCAGATTTTACATTATGAGCTGCGTCAGTAGAATATCAGGCAATAAATCATAGAGATCATTACATAGCACACACAAAAAGCACACATAAATCTAATACCTCAGCCAGCAAGCCAGACAGGTTATTGAGACTCGGTAATTGATTGATGACAGTCCATCAAAACTTTACAAACTGCAAAGAACTCAAGATACATGGGAACCTTTAAATCTATATTTCTTTTTTTTTCAATAAGCTGAGCAACAGAATTTTTATTCATTTTTTTGTAGATTTTTTTTTTTGTAATCTACTACATACCCTTGGAGCCAATGCTCCTAAGAGAATTACGGCAGGCGATTGATCAACTTTTTGCAGCCTCTCTGTTGATAACAAGGGGAAACGCTCATTCCCTGGCCCCCTTAGGGCCCGTACACACGATCGGATATTCCGACAACAATTGTGTGACGGACATGTTTTGTAGGATAATCCGACCGTCTGTACGCTTCATCGGATAATTGTCGGAATGTCCGACGACAAATGTTGGATGGTCATGCTCTCAAATTGTCGGGCAACAAATGTGTTCCGTCGGATTATCTGAGCGTGTGTACACAAGTCCATCGGACTAAAATCCAAAGTACAGGGTGGGCCATTTATATGGATACACCTTAATAAAATGGGAATGTTGGGTGATATTAACTTCCTGTTTTTTCAATAGGAAGAGGGTCATGTGACACATCAAACTTATAGGGAATTTCACAAGCAGGGCGTTAAAATTGCGGTAAATTAGCAGTAAAAGATCAGTGTTTTACCGCGATTTTAACGCTCCGCTATAGGCGTATCCAGTGTGAAAGGGGTCTAATGAAGAAACATCAGTGGCTGTCCTAGCTTCATTCAGCAAGAGCCCACAGCCTAGCACTCGCCGCATGTCACTGGAGAGCACATTGAACACATTTTATAAGTGGTCAGAAACTTGTAAATAACTCATGAAAGAATAAAGTTACATTAAAACATTAAAACCAAGCACATCATTGTTTTTCTTGTGAAATTCCCTATAAGTTTGATGTGTCACATGACCCTCTTCCTATTGAAAAAACAAAAGTTGGATTCAAAATGGCTGACTTCAAAATGGCCGCCATGGTCACCACCCATCTTGAAAAGTTTCCCCCCCTCACATATACTAATGTGCCACAAACAGGAAGTTAATATCACCAACCATTCCCATTTTATTAAGGTGTATCCATATAAATGGCACACCCTGTAGAATAACAATGTAGGGAAAGGGGAAAGCACTCACAAATGCCACATCCGTAAATTTGGGAGAAAAAGAAAATTACTCTGAAAAGTGGTCGGGGACTTTGCAGGCAACACAGACAGGAATAACGAAAAAATACTTTATTAAAAAATAGGATATACACAAAAACAGCACCATATACAAAATTAAGAAACCATACAGGGTAGAGAGTATGAAATAATGTCCCCTGTGCGTCTACGCGTTTCGCTGTGAGGCTTTTTCAGGACGGACAAGAGAAGACAATAGTGGAAAGTAAATTTTACCATCTTAAAATAATCCGAACCATATAGGCATAGGAATATCCATATGTCGGGAATTTTACAGGTAGGGAAATTCCATAAACAAGTAAAGGAGTGGCCAGAAAAAGATCTCCACAGGCTCAAGAAATGCAAAGAATCCCTCTGGAGTGCCACCCAATTAGCATACAGAAGCGGTTTAGTTCATAAACATGAAGGCATTAGTCGAGGCGCAATCCACAAACAGGAATATTGGAGACTCATATGCTCCGTCTGTACCATAACAGAGGTACTAAAATCCTGGATTCAGAAGATCACACAATAATAATAATAATAATAATAATAATAATAATAATAATAATAATAATAATAGGTAGCCCTCTGGATCAATCAAGCCAACACAGTATGGCGGTGGCATAACAGTATTTGCCCCTGGGAGATAGCCTGTGCTATACATGTTGGTTTAGATTATTTTAAGATAGTGAAATTTACTTTCCAGTATTGTCTTCTCTTGTCCATCCTGAAGAAGCCTTGCGGCGAAATGCGTAGATGCACAGGGGACATTATTTCGTACTCTCTACCCTGTATGGTTTCTTAATTTTGTATATGGTGCCGTCTTTGTGTATATCCTATTTTTTAATAAAGTATTTTTTCGTTATTCCTGTCTGTGTTGCCTGCAAAGTCCTGAAATCCAAAGTACAAACACGCATGCCCCAAACCAATGTGAACCATCAGACATTAGCAAACGTTGCCCAAAGGGTGGCACTAAAGAGCTGAGAAACCACATAGTTTCGTGAATGTTGGCTGAAAAGGTTCTGCCGTCTGTATGTAGAACAAGTTCACGGCCAACGCCCTTTGGACAAAAATCCACGGATTTGTCAGATGGAAATCCGATCGGACAAATTGAGAAGCAAGTGATGGGATGAGTTGACCGATGTGTACATGGACACATGTATCATCAGACTGGACAGGGAAGTGGAAATGATTCCAATACCAGCAGGGAGGTATCACGGATAAAGTCCCCAAGAGACATAAGAAGTCGATGGATAATTCAAGACAATAGACAACGCATGAGAAACATGTTTGGCGAAGTGACCCTTCAAATCAGTAACCTAAGCTGATTTGCCCGCATGGTCAAATGGCAACCTGGCACTCACCATACATAGGTTCTGGGCCCTTTTCCTTAAAGCTCCTAGTGGAGTGGTGGTGATGATGATGGATGTGTGTGTGACAGATGTGTGTGTGGGTCTTTGACAGATTGCATGTGAAACCCTTCTCCTGACATGCCGAAGGTTGTTTCCTGTAGGATGGCGCCTGAATTGTATTTTCATTAAGCAACAGAATTGCTTCAGGCATATTACTGGGGTTAGCAAGCTTTTCCACATTCAGCATCAATTTATAAACTTTAGACAACCAGTGTCCATTGAACAACAGTATGCAGTAGACCTCAGATCAACCCCAAATTCCTGCACCTTCACACCTTACAACTGTCCTAGCTCCTGCACCTTCACACCCCAGATCAACCCCAATCCCTGCACCACCATACCGCAGATCAACCCCAAGATCCTGCAACTTCACATCACAGTTCCTTCACCTTTATTGCCTCAGATCACCCAATTCCTGCACCTTCAGACCTAGGAGCAGCCTCAGTTCCTGCAGTTTAAAACAGATCAGCCCCAAGTCCTGCACCTTCAGGCCTCAGACTAGTCCAAGTTCCTGCACCTTCACACCTCAGAGAAACCCCAGCTCCCGCACCTTCAGGTCTCAGAGCAACCCCAGCTCCCGCACCTTCAGGTCTCAGAGCAACCCCAGCTCCCGCACCTTCAGGTCTCAGAGCAACCCCAGCTCCCGCACCTTCAGGTCTCAGAGCAACCCCAGCTCCCGCACCTTCAGGTCTCAGAGCAACCCCAGCTCCTGCACCTTCAGGTCTCAAAGAAACCTCAGCTCCCACACCTTCAGGTCTCAGAGCAACCTCAGCTCCCGCACCTTCAGGTCTCAGAGCAACCCCAGCTCCCGCACCTTCAGGTCTCAGAGCAACCCCAGCTCCCGCACCTTCAGGTCTCAGAGCAACCCCAGCTCCCGCACCTTCAGGCCTCAGAGCAACCCCAGCTCCCGCACCTTCAGGTCTCAGAGCAACCCCAGCTCCCGCACCTTCAGGTCTCAGAGCAACCCCAGCTCCCGCACCTTCAGGTCTCAGAGCAACCCCAGCTCCCGCACCTTCAGGTCTCAGAGCAACCCCAGCTCCCGCACCTTCAGGTCTCAGAGCAACTCCAGCTCCCGCACCTTCAGGTCTCGGAGCAACCCCAGCTCCCGCACCTTCAGGCCTCGGAGCAACCCCAGCTCCCACACCATCTGGTCTCCGACCAGCCCTAGTTCCTACACCATCACACCTCAGATGAGCCCCAATTCTTGCACCTTCACACATCAAAACAGCCACTGACCAGTTTCTGCACCTTCGTGTCTCAGAACAGCCTCCATTCCTGCACTTTAACATCTCAAATCACCCCAATTACAGCATGTTCACTCCTCAGATCACTCCAAATTCCTGCACCTTTGAATCTCCGATCACTCCAATTCATGCCAAATATGACCTCAGTTGATGTAGGAAGTGAGCAAGGTAATGAGGAATCAGGGAAGGCAAAAGTTGATAAATTTTTTTAGCTTAAACCTAAAACATTTTAAGCAGTGCAAAGCATTAAACAGTCTATATATACGTATAACCTATGCAGGTTTAATTCTCGTCAATAGTCACCCCTTGACACCTTAATAGAATTAAATCTATTTTAGCCTGTATTTCAATTTACAGAAAAGAGCTTTGCTGTCAGAGTGAAATATTTAAAGTCTTGTAATTACAATATATTAATTATGACACGCGGAATGCAGAGTCGTTCGTTGTGTCGCTAGAACCAGAAAAAGCCACTGAAGTCAGCAGTGTGCTTTCGTTCCCGTATTGAGCCGGGTGAGCCGCTAGGTTCGGTGAAGAGGGAGCACTTAATTAAACAATGGAAGATATACAGCTGAAATTAAAGGCCACAACAGAATTTTAATCGGTTTCCTAATTAAAATGAAATGAGAAATTTCAGAACCAATTACAGTGTTTGAGTGAAGAAACTAATGTATTTGTTTAGCAGATAGATTTACACTCTCCAACCAGCGCTAAACTCTAACCAAAGGATGGAGCAGCTTTACTGACTAAACACTCAAAGGGCAACTTCAGTCTTGCACCATTGTACAGGCTCCTCCCCTCTACTGGCACTACTTACTCTGATTTCACTGCACAGTGTGAGCTTTTCAACCTGGGGGTCGGGACCCCCTCGGGAGTCAAATGATAATTTGCCAGGGGTCACCGAATCCTGGGATATTCCTGAAGCCCGCACCACTCTCCCAGCCTTTTTGCGGCCACCCAGCAGGGCTGTCCCTGGAGTCTGTGGCTGCCCAGCTGGGCTGTTCCTGGAGTCTGTGGCTGCCCAGCTGGGCTGTTCCTGGAGTCTGTGGCTGCCCAGCTGGGCTGTTCCTGGAGCTCGCGGACACCCACTCAGCCTCTTTGCAGGCGCCCATTCAGTTCACAGCATGGCAGGGGGGCAGAGACTCGAGGTCCGCTGACTGGTGAGGAATGTGAAGTGGGAGAGGCTGGAGGAGACCCCATCTCCTGATTTCAGCATAAGTGTCACTGCTACGAGACACCACAAAGTCAGAGACACAGTGAAGTCGGAGATACAGTGAGTGCGATTATAGTTGCCATTAAAAGGACTCAGGGAGCGCTAAATGTCTGTGGTTTAGGCGCAAATTACATGTCATGCCTTGGGTGCCGACAACCCACGCTACAAAAATAATTTTACTTTTAGGGGTCCCCACAACTTGGGGGTCACGGCACTAGAAGGTTGAGAACCACTGTTCTAGAGCATGTGTCAAACACGAGACCATCGGGCCGAATCCGGCCCAACAAACCATTTCATGTAGCACTCGCACCTCTCCTGCAGCTGCGGCACCCCCATTGTCTCTGCCCTCACATTGTCCCACCAGTCGGCAGCAGACAGGACGGCAGAACTCCTTTACCAGATCTGGCACTTCACCATGCAGCGGCGAGCAATCTAGTCTCTGCTCCTGCCTCGTCCCAGTAGTCATGAGGACAGAACTTCTTTTACAAACCCTGTACCTCTCCGTGCAGCAATAGCACCCCCTCATCTCTGCCTCCCCTGGTCTCAGCATTCAGCCGACTCCACCAGTGGATTCCAGCCCTCCTCTTTTCCTCCCCTAGACTGTGCACTTTCTGCTCCCCGGCCTGTCCATTCTGCCTGTTTAGCATGGTTTCTCTCCCTGATGCTTCCCCGCTTCCTGTGACGTCACTTCCTTGCACTCCACGCTGGTTCCGGCTGGCTTCCTGGTGGCCACAGGACTGACAGCGGACCCCCTGCCACCTCTACAATGCGTGGATGCTTGCCTTGGACGACAGGAGATAAAACCACATACAGATGAGCATGTTTTTAATCTTTATCTTGTAAGAGATATGGCTTACCTTGCCAATAAATTGTGTTTTAATGCTACACTGAGGTGGCGCTTCCTGCGTTTCCCCTTGTTTCATCCTGTTTACAGAGCTGAGGACAGCTGCTGCCACCAGCCATTGATTATTGACCTTTTATGGACTAATATGATTATTTGTTTATTGCCTACCTATATGTTCAGTGTTGCACTGTTTCTGCGCTTACAGTTACTGTATATACTCGAGTATAAGCCGAGTTTTTCAGCACATTTTTTGTGCTGAAAATGCCCCCCTCGGCTTATACTCGAGTCTCACTGTGTCCATCTGCAGCCTCATGCGCCAGATCGCCCAGCGCTGTGACTTGCAGTCTAGTTGGCGGCCGTCCAGTGTAACAAAGCCCGTCTCCTCCTCTTCTTCGTCCGTGATAGGCGGAACACTGACTCAGTGTTTCGTCACGGACGCGGGTGAGGGGGAGGCGGGGCTTTGTTACACTGGATGGCCACAAACTAGACTGACTGCACGTCACAGCCAGTGTTCTGGAGATCAGGTACACAAGACTGCAGACGGGCACAGCGAGGCCTGCAGACGGGCACAGCGAGGCCTGCAGACGGGCACAGCGAGGCCTGCAGACGGGCACAGCGAGGCCTGCAGACGGGCACAGCGAGGCCTGCAGACGGGCACAGCGAGGCCTGCAGACGGGCACAGCGAGGCCTGCAGACGGGCACAGCGAGGCCTGCAGACGGGCACAGCGAGGCCTGCAGACGGGCACAGCGAGGCCTGCAGACGGGCACAGCGAGGCCTGCAGACGGGCACAGCGAGGCCTGCAGACGGGCACAGCGAGGCCTGCAGACGGGCACAGCGAGGCCTGCAGACGGGCACAGCGAGGCCTGCAGACGGGCACAGCGAGGCCTGCAGACGGGCACAGCGAGGCCTGCAGACGGGCACAGCGAGGCCTGCAGACGGGCACAGCGAGGCCTGCAGACGGGCACAGCGAGGCCTGCAGACGGGCACAGCGAGGCCTGCAGACGGGCACAGCGAGGCCTGCAGACGGGCACAGCGAGGCCTGCAGACGGGCACAGCGAGGCCTGCAGACGGGCACAGCGTGGCCTGCAGACGGGCACAGCGAGGCCTGCAGACGGGCACAGCGAGGCCTGCAGACGGGCACAGCGAGGCCTGCAGACGGGCACAGCGAGGCCTGCAGACGGGCACAGCCAGGCCTGCAGACGGGCACAGCCAGGCCTGCAGACGGGCACAGCCAGGCCTGCAGACGGGCATTGTTGACCCCCTTTTCCATTTACAGTAGGCTGCTACATTTCTCACCCTAGGTTTATACTCGAGTCAATACGTTGTCCCAGTTTTTTTATGGTAAAATTAGGTGCCTCGGCTTATATTCAGGTCGGCTTATACTCGAGTATATACGTTTTGTTTTTTTTCCACTGTTGCTTCCCAGCTCTGCCCATGCTTTTCCCCGGCAGCAGCACAAGGTGAGGGTGGTGCACGGCAATGTAAGGGAGGGTGGTGCACGGTAATGTAAGGGAGGGTGGGGGTGCTCTTTTTGATTTTGAAAAATTATTTTTATTGAAGTATTTGCAAACAAGACATACAAACATTGAAAAAGGAGAGTACCGTGGCACAACACCAGGTCTCTCCACGACCAACATGGTCAGAACATAAGCAATCTACCTAACATAGGTATCTGACTGCTAACATACCACCCCCCTCCTCCCAATAACCCCAAAACTCAGTTCACCACCACCACCCCGGGCAACAGTACCAAGGAAAAGAGAACCAGGTACACAATTCAGTAGACCCAAATAAGCATTGGTAAGCACAGAAACAAACATAGTAATGAACTAGAAACCCCAGCGGATAGCGCACACCCAACCAGGGGAATGATTATATAAAAATTAATGAGACATCCCCCCCCCTCCACCCCACTACATCAGAGCTATGCCCACCCGTCCCTCACTCAGCGGTAACATCAGAATCGTACCATGCCCGCCAGACTTCATCAAACTTTTTCTCACACCCCCTGGAGAGGTACGTCGCTTTGTAGAAGGGCATCATGGAGTTCACAAGCCCCTTCCAGAAAGCTATACTTGGGGAAGCAGGTGACCTCCACTTGAGCAGAATGGCCTTCCCTTCCATAAAAAAAAAGTAAGACATTCAACAATGTTCTGATGGCCCTGGAGGGGACCACCTCCTCCACCAGGCCCAAGAGACACATACTGACAAGGGAACAGGCACCTGCAAAATGTCCCCCAGACAAGAAAACACCCCCTCCCAAAATACCTTTATCTGCGGGCATTCCCAAAAGATGTGTTTCGCATCAGCCGGCGAAAAGGAGCACCTCCAGCATTCCGAGGTAACCGACGGATATAAAACAGAGAGCCTCGCAGGGGTAAAATAGACTCTGTGTAAAAATGTAAAGTGTATCAGCCTATCTCTAGCTGAAACCAAATGCTTAAAGGGGTGATCCCACATGTCATCCCAATCTTCACTATCTATACCAGGGACCTCCCTCTGTGGGGGGGGCTCTTAACATCTGATGTATGGAGGATGGGGTGCTCTGGACATCTGCTTATCATTTTTAAAATGTTATACCAGTTGAAAAGGAGGGTCGCACATCGCTGGTATTAGCCACAAAAAACGTTATTGGAGACAGAACACTATGGCAGTACCACGTTCTGTCTGAGCAGTCTCCATTAAAGTTTCTTGTGGCTGATACCAGTGGTGTGCGACCTTGCTTTTCAGACTTGCATCATCTGCTACAGGCGTGTCAGTGCAGTCTGCCCCTGTCCTTCACAGCGCAAGTCTTAAGTGCCTACTAAAACCAGTAATAATTGAAGAGGCAATTATTTATTAAGATAATGATCCATTTATATAGTCTTACATATACAACCGGCCCTTTGAGGGCTAACACGGCCCACAATGCAATTGAGTTTGACACCCCTGTTGTAGACCTTTCCTCCCCAGAGGTGTTATATCAGGGTTTGACAACTTTGCTTGGAATCTAGGAGCCAGCTAACAAAGTTAGGAGCCAGAAAACGCACCCCGTCCCGACGAGCTTGCGCGCAGAAGCGAACACATACGTGAGCAGCGCCCGCATATGTAAACGGTGTTCAAACCACACATGTGAGGTATCGCCGCGATTGGTAGAGCGAGAGCAATAATTCTAGCCCTAGACCTCCTCTGTAACTCAAAACATGCAACCTGTAGATTTTTTTAAACGTCGCCTATGAAGATTTTAAAGGGTAAAAGTTTGTCGGCATTCCACGAGTGGACGCAATTTTGAAGCGTGACATGTTGGGTATGAACTTACTCGGCGTAACATTAGCTTTCATAATATTAAAAAAAAATGGGGATAACTTTACTGTTGTCTCATTTTTTAATTAAAAAAAGTGTAATTTTTTCCCAAAAAAGTGTGCTTGTAAGACCGCTGCGCAAATACGGCGTGACAGAAAGTATTGCAACAATCGCTATTTTATTCTCTAGGGAGTTAGGATAAAAAATATATATATATAATGTTTGGGGGCTCTAATTAGAGGGAAGAAGATGGCAGTGAAAATAGTGAAAAATAGTGAAAAATGACATTAGAATTGCTGTTTAACTTGTAATGCTTAACTTGTAATACCAACGGCCACCACCAGATTGCCCCCCTTCCAAGCCAAGTCGCCAGGATCCTATTTCTAGTCGCCATGGCGACCTGGCGACTGGGATTTGTCGAGCCCTGTGTTATATAGTTGGGTTGAAAGAATAAAAAAAAGTCCATATAGCTCAATTAAAACAAAAAAATTAAGACATGAAAAGAAAACCTCTCAATACAGAGCCCAATACCCATGGCTGATCCAGAGGAAGGCAAAAAAACAAAACAAAAAACCTATAAAAACATATTGCAATTTGCTGCACCAGCAAAATCCTTCCTGATCCCCCAAAGCAATCAAATAATTCCTGGATTAATCTCTGATGTTGCTACTAATACATGTTAATATTCAGTTATATTTTTTTTGTTCCCCCTTAATCACCTCATCCCAAGAGAGAATACATTCAGTTCCTCATAGCTGAGCTCCTCCATGCCTCTTATCAATTTGGTTGCCCTTCTCTGCACCGTATCCAGTGCTCCATAATGCTTTGAGAGCTGGTGCCCAAAACTGAACTGCATGTTTCAGATGAGGTATTAGTTTGGTACAAGGGGAAAAGTAACACAAAACCTAATACAAAAAAAGGTTTTACTTGTTTTGGAAACTGCAGTTTGGCACTGCATGCTATTATTAAGTCTAATCTCTGAAGTCATTCCCAACCAGGGATCCGTGGAGCACTAGGGTTTCTCCAGAGGTTTCTAGAGCTGTGGTTATGGGCGTTACCATCAGATACTGCCTTTAAGTTACCAGGTCCACCACCACTTGAAAGAACCAGTTGCATGACACTAGTGGTCTTTTTAGTGGACTGTAAGGTTAACGAGCAGGTAGGGGCATTTTTTGTAATTACCCCAATGGACCAATCTTAGCAGGGATTCCATGTAACCTGAAATTTATTTAACCGACTGCCTCACGCAGAAATACGTCTGGCAGAATGGCACGGGCAGGCAAAGCAGAGTACCTGTACGTTGCTTTGAATCTGCAGCCTAGCGGACGAGCATGCGTCGCCCGCAGCAAGCTCTGTGACCGTGCCCGCGGGACCCGCAGACTCGATGTCCGCTGGTATCCCGTGATTGTGTCAGGGAGCGGCATAACGGCACGGGCAGGCAAAGCAACGTACCTGTACGTTGCTTTGAATCTGCAGCCTAGCGGACGAGCACACGTCGCCCGCAGCAAGCTCTGTGACCGTGCCTGCAGGACCCGCAGACTCGATGTCCGCTGGTATCCCGTGATTGTGTCACGGAGCGGCAGAACGGGGAGATGCCTATGTAAACAAGACATATCCCTGTTCTGCCTAGTGACAGGACAGTGACCTACTGCTCCCTGTCATCAGGAGCAGTGATCACTGTGGTGTCACTTGTAGCCCAGCCCCCACACAGTTAGAATCACTCCCTAGGACACACTTAACCCATTCCTCACTCCCTAGTGGTTAACCCCTTCCCTGCCAGTGTCATTTACATTTACATTTTTATAGCACTGATCGCTGTATAATCGACAATGGTCCCAAAGTAGTGTCAAAAGTGTCCAATGCGTCCGCCGCAATATTGCAGTCACAATAAAAATCGCAGATCACCGCCATTACTAGTAAAAAATAAAACAAATGCCATAAAACTATCCCCTATTTTGTAGACGCTATAACTTTTGTGCAAACCAATCAATATACGCTTATTGCGATTTTCTTTTCCCAAAAATATGTAGAAGAATACATATCGGCCTAAACGGAGGAAAAACATTTTTTTTTTTTTATATATCTTTTGGGGATATTTATTATAGTAAAAAGTAAAAAATATAGCTATATAAAAAATATTGAGGTGATCAAATACCACCAGAAGAAAGCTCTATTTGTGGGGAAAAAAAAAGGATGTCAATTTTGTTTGGGAGCCACGTCGCACGACTGCGCAATTGTCAGTTAAAGCGATGGAGTGCCGAATCGCAAAAAAATGGCCTGGTCATTGGGTAGCCAATTCTTCCAGGGCTAAAGTGGTTGGGTTCCTCTGGGGTAAAAGGGTTAAGAAAGGCTGACCTACCAGAACCTCACCATTGACTCCCCCAGTTCTCCTCCTAGGTTCTAGAATGTATGATGCATACATCTTTTTAGCCACCGAGTGCAGAAGTATACATTATTTTAGCATTAAACCATATTTACCAATTAGCTTCTCAATTAAACAATGCATTGAGGTTGGCTTGTAAGTTGGAGACATCTTGTAAGCACATAATTCCACTACAGAGCGTATATATATATATTTTATTATTATTATTTTTTTTAGCTTCATGCACTTTACTGACCTCATTAACTCTTCCACCTTGTCATCAACATCAAGATCCTCCTCCGATGCTTCAAAGCTATACGACCTTGGTCCAATGCTGTTGGCATGATAACGTGTTGGAGACATCTTCCCATTGGATGTCGGGATCCTCTCATTGCTTTCTCTCCCGTTCTGGTTGGTAGTGCAAGGTTGCGGCGAGGTGTCACAGCTATTGCTGGGCGATGGGGACATGCCACAATGGAGGGTCTGTGTTGAAGCGGTGGCAGTGGAAGAAGAGGCAGGGACATTGTTGGTGCTGTTATAAGTGCTGCTCCCATAGCTGGACCTCCTTCCAAATTTGTCACTGTGTTCTTGGTCCAGGCGGTCCAACGTCTCCAGCGCGTGTAGGATTTCATGTTTGGTCATTCCGGTGCGTCGCAGACGTTGCAGCAGGTCTATCTGCTCTATGGTGAATCTGGGTTCATCTGTGTAATGTGACATGGTTTCTGGCAGACTATAAAGACAAACAAAGATGGCACAATTAGCTACAAGGTGGTCGAGATCTGGGATTATATTTTACAATTTCAAAGGAAACTTGAGCAAAGGATCCCCCATTTCTCAACAAAAGTAAACAACCATTCAAACTTAAGATGCCTCACCTGCACCATACAGCACCTGAATCAACAGTCCCTTCCATTCATTTTTATGGCCCATTAATGCCTCGTTTCCACTGAGCGGATCGGTTCAGTACGCTTTTTTGGGTGTTTCCATTATGAAAGCGTGCCATAAAAGCGAACCGTACCGGACCATTCTGGGTCCTGCTTCAGATGTGGGGCCATAGAGAATGCAACGGTTCCATTAGGGCGGACCTACAAATACATCTCACTGATTGGTGGATGTGCTAGGCTTTTTTTCTAAACCTTGCATGGTCCCCGGATGGTCCGATTTGCA
Source organism: Rana temporaria (assembly GCF_905171775.1). Taxonomy (NCBI): domain Eukaryota; kingdom Metazoa; phylum Chordata; class Amphibia; order Anura; family Ranidae; genus Rana; species Rana temporaria. The sequence continues at coordinate 21,361,970 of NC_053492.1, forward strand.
GTGGAAATGCTCTGCAGAATAGACCGGACCATTCTAACTCGTTCCATTCTAAGCGACCCGAACCGATCCGCTCAGTGGAAACGAGGCAATACTGTCCACAAGCAGAACACAGTAGATGTTCTCGGCTCAGATGTATGGGCATTCACTTTTCTGATAGGGTAAATAAGTTTCTCCACTTTGGTTAAAGTCTAAAAGAAATTAAATGTTCTGTCCTCTTTCATTTGAGGGCTGACGGGTGCTACTCTTACCCATTCTGACACAGCCCAGTGTAAGCGCAGCTAAAAAAAAAACAAGTTTCAGCAGAGTCTCTTTAAAGATCATCCACAAACCATTTATACTGGACTTACTCCATTCCTCTGCTGTCCTAACCATGGCAGAGCTTACACATAAGTGAAGACTTGACATCCTTCTTGTACTGCATTATGAGGTCGTTACATGTTTCTCCATACACAAAAGGACCAGGTATTTTATAGCAGCTCAGACAGTGCAACGGGTGGAGAGGAAGTGGAGTATAAGTGGGTCAGGGATTTAAAAAGACTCTGCCCCACACACACACACACACACCCAACCAACCAACCAACCAACCAACCAACCAACCAACCAACCAACCAACCAGGGAGGCAGCAAAGGTCTAACAGCTTTTGGCCACACCACGATGCATTGCTATTTTAGTTTATTTTATAGCATAAATATAAATAGAATCTGAGCTTCCTCTATTCATATGCTAATGAACTCGTTGGGCTGGCTCATGAAGCTTGGGACAGGAAGTGATGTAGGCAGGAAGTAGGGGGAAGGAAAATTACTTGGAACACAGTGATGTCATAGTGAAGAAGCACATTACACCCTTCTGGAAGAACGGTCAAACATTCCCATAGACATACACCTTAACCTTGTGGACAGCCTTCCCAGAAGAGTTGAAGCCGTTATAGCTGCAAAGGTTGGGACTGCCTAATATTGAACCCTACAGACTAAGACTATACCCTTTTCAAACCTAAACGCTACTAAAACAGCCGCTAAAGCGCCGGTCATTTTTGCGGTGCTTTAGTGGCGCTTTTCGGGCACTAGCGGGTCACTTTTTTTTTACGGTCACATAAGAACGTGACCTTAAAGGGGAGTTCCAGCCAATATTTATGTTTATTAAAAGTCAGCAGCTACAAAAAGTGTAGCTGCTGGCTTTTAATAAACAGACACTTACCTGCTCCAGCGACGCGCCAGCCAGGGCTCCGCTCCTCTCCCCCCCCTCCCCGGCGTCTTCATTGTCACTGTGGGCACCCGGCCGTGACAGCTTTCGGCTTCAAGGCCGGGCACCCACTGCGCATGCGCGAGCGGCACTGCGCATGCGCGAGCGGCCCGGCGCTGTGCTGTTTGATTGGACAGGCGATCGCCTAGGGCCTGTCACGTGTCCTAGGCGATCGCCTACAGGGAGGGGCTGCCAAAAGGCGATTAAGCTTAATCTCCTTTGCAGCCCCTCGGCGGAAGGAGGAAGTGGGACAGGAAGTCCCCTTCTCCTGAAGCCCCCACTCCACCCCCAAAAAAAATTACATGCCAAATGTGGCATGTAAGGGGGTGAGGAGTGGGATAAGTGGAAGTTCCATTTTTGGGTGGAACTCCGCTTTAAAAAAAAAAAACGACCTGTTTTGCAGTGCGTTCAAATCACTTTTAAGACGCTTTGAAATGGGCAGAGGCATTTTTGGAGCAGTTTTTACAGCGCTCCAAACACGCCCCAAAGATTCTGCTTGCAGGACGTTTTCTACTGCTGCAATGGATGGCCAACTCCATATTGAACCCTACAGACTAAGACGGGAATGCCATTAAAGTTCATGTGCATGTAAAGGCAGGCGCTGCAATACTTTTGGTAATATAATTTATATGTGATCCAGAGCTGCCACCCTAAAGCAGTATAACTGCTAAAGGGTGGCCTTCTATGATAAACCGGGCAGAAAGGATGGGCATAGTCAGCACTTGCCTGTCAGGGGTAGACGCTCATTAACCCCCACAACACTAGAAGTTTAGAGCCCATTCACACCTCCGCGTCAAAACGCCAGACGCTCGTGCTGCTGGAGGGGAGAATTCCCATTGCCGTCTATGGAGATGGTTCACATCTCATAGACGCCGGTCGCCTGAAAAAAAGTCCTGGACCCTTTTTTTCAGGCGGCATTGGCGTTCGGCCATACAAAGCAATGGGAAGGCTTTGTTAAAAAAAAAAAAAATTACACACTCGCGGCAAAATACGCGGCGTATCTTGTCGCGGAGGTGTGAATGCAGCCTTACCGCTGTGGAGGTATCCAGGGGAAGAGGACTTCAGATTTCAACCCGACACAGCAGTCAGCAGACAAAGGACACTCTCTATTCATGGTAAGTACCATTCCTGATGTGTATTTTCTATTTCACTAAACTTCAGACATTAACTCTCCTACTGCTAGTCTATCCCTGAGCAATCTCTACCGTCACAGTATTTTCTGAATAAATTCACCCAGAAAATATTAGCGAATATAGCGGGAAAGAATCAGAATCTCAGAACAATTTTAACTCATCTGGGTTTTACGAGAACACTGACAAAGCAAGTTTATAATGGCAATAAAAGTAAAAAATAACTATAAAATAAAATAAAAAAGCAACTAATCCCACAACATCGCGGTGAATAAAGCAATTCATCCTGAGAAGTTTGTTTCCAGCGGACACTCGCGGCTCATTTGATAAAGATACGCTGTGTTTGTGCGAAGTGTACAAGACTTCATAGAAAGCTTGCGCCGGCCCCCAAAGTGATGAGTTCTTTATTATGAAAAATGAGTGTGTATTGGCTCTTGTCAGATGCATTGTATACATGCGGCTACGTCTGATTAATGAGGGGGTCGATAATTGCTTTGCAAAGGGAAAGGAAGGAAGAAAAGAAAACCCGCTCACACAATAGGCAAACAGTGTTAGGCAGCAAAAGGAAACGGAGATAAACACTGTATACCTATACTGATCACGGCTGGCGACGCGGCTTTTCTCTCTCTCGGGTTTGACGCCCAGTTCCATTTTTTTTTTTATTGGAAATGAATAACGATTACTCTGGAAGGAGGAAACACAGAACAAGAGATTCAACTCAATTCACAAAACTTTAAAAACACAAGGATCTTTATTTATAAATATCATTGAACTGTCACTATGTGGAAATGAAGTGTCCTAATCCCAGTGTGATAGCTTTGTGAACTAAGCTGAACTAAAGGTAGATACAACTCTGAATGACAAGAATACTTTTATACCAGGGATATGCAATTAGTGGACCTCCAGCTGTTAAAGAACTACAAGTCCCATCATGCATAGCACGACTGACAGCATCAAGCATGACACCCAGAGGCAGAGGCATGATGGGACTTGTAGTTTGGCAACAGCTGGAGGTCCGCTAATTGCATATCCCTGTTATATACGGATGGCCAGTGGGTGGTAAAAAAAAAAAAAAAACAGGTGGCTGATCTGTGTTTTTACTGCCGGTGGTGCTTTGCATAGTGGCACTGCCCGACAAACTCTCTCATGTAAGAGTATGAACGTGCACCGCAACCAGGAGCTAAGCGCTTGGCTTACAGTTGTGACGTGGTCTTGCAAAACAAAAAACACAGGCATTAGGAGGTGGAAGTATCACCTGAAAACCTCCTTCCACCCTCCCCTGGAAGGTGATCCACTGCAGCCTGCTTTTTAGAGGGGCGATAAAACACTAAAGACTGTGAAAGGAGCCCAAGAAAGACATTAACCACTTTAGCCCTAGAAGATTTCCCCCCTTAATGACCAGGAAGATTTTTGCGAAATACAACATCGCTTTAACGGACAATTGTGCGACACTGTACCCAAACAAAATTTACGTCCATTTTCGTCCCACAAATAGAGCTTTCTTTTGGTGGTATTTGATCACCTCTGCGTTTTTTATTTTTTGCGCTACAAATAAAAAAAAAAACAACAACATTTTTGAAAACAAATTAAGTTTTTCATCTGTTACAAAACGTTTTAAATAAGTTTTCTCCTTTACTGACGGGCACTGCTGAGGTGGCACTTATATGCAGCACTTGAGGTCACGTATAGGTGGGACTGGTGGGCACTGATCGGCAACACTGATCAGAGGCATTGGCAGGCATCACTGATAGGCACAGAGTGCCATCCCTAATGGGCAATGATTTCCATCCCTGGTGGTCATGGGTGAGCATCCTCGGGGGGGGGGGGCTTCACTGATAATCACTGCAGACCTCAGGAGAGCAGCCGATTGGCTCGCCTCTACGCTGTCATCATCACGAGTAGAGGAAAAGCTAATACACGGCTTTTCCTGTTTACATTGTGATCAGCTGTGATTGGACAGAGCCGATCACGTGGTAAAGAGCCTCCGTCAGAGGCTCTTTACCTACATCGGAGATGTGGTGTGTCAGACAGGGCTCAGCAGCCATGATAAACTGTGTGTCAGACTGACACACCACAGATCGCGGCTTATCCTGCTGAATGTCATATGATGCCCAGTCAGGATAACTGAACCACTTCCCATCCTTCATTCTGCTATAGGCCGGCCTGGAAGTGGTTAGAAAAATTGATTTCAATAAAGACTTGCATTAATCGATGGATAAAGGAGAGGGGCAGGCAGTGACATTTGTTAAAGTTGAACGTACTACGAATAGTGGGGGGAGAGCACACAGAGGAGAGCTGAGGCTGACAAGGCACGTAAACTGACCACTATGTCAGGGCTCAGCAGCCATGATAAACCGTGGTCAGTTTACAGGGGGGGTAGGGCAGTACCAGGCAGAATCAGCCAGGTTTTTTACAGTTTAGAGAGGGGCAGGTAAGACAGCACAAACACTGTGCCGTTTAACCTGCTACCAGGGAACAGGATAAATGTTTTTATTTTTTAGGGTTACAAACATCTTGGTCACTGGTGATGTCCATACCAGTAATTCAGTGTCCCCCCCCCCCCCCCCCCCCAGCGTCAGATTGCCCATCACACTATCACAGTCCCACTAATCGGCACCATTACTAAAAACTTAATTTTTGTTTATTCTGGTATATATACACCATATATCGTAGACGCTATAACTTTCACGCAATCCAATCAATATACACTTATCTGGATTTTTTTTTTACTAAAGGCATGGAGCAGAATACATGTTGGCCTAGACTTATGACGAAATTTGATTTTTTTTTATGTTATTGGAAAAGTTTTATTGCAGAAAGTAAAACACGTTTTGTTCCCCCAAAAATTGGTCGTTTTTTTGTTTATATACAATTTTTTTTTTTTTTTTTTAAACGTGGTGATCAAATACCACCAAAAGAAAGTGAAAAGAACTCAGGTGAGTCAAATAGACCATAATCTTCATAACATGTTGCCTCGATGGGGTGCATGTGGTTTTGATAAAGCACGATCTCCGTGTGAAACGCGTTGACCTTGTTGTCTCCTGTGCCCATGTTTGTATGATTTTATTTTACATCAATAAAAGCTGACATTGCATCGTGTGGGAGTGCAGCCGATTGTCCTCTTTTGTTCCATGAGTTAACCACCAAAAGAAGGCTTTAATTATGTGAAGAAAATTGTATAACAATTTTGTTTGGGTACAGTGTTGCATGAGCACCGAATTACCAGTTAAATTAGCGCAGTGCTAAAAAACAAAAAAATGGCCTGGTCATGAAGGGGGTAAAATCTTCTGGAGCTCACGTGGTTCAATAAAAAAAAAAAAAAAAAAAATTCATCCTGCCCCAAATCTTCTCACTGTGGTCGAAAACGAACGTCGATTTGCATTGTTTATTATGATTGCCTGTGGAGGCAACGTCTCCTCCTTTGCTCATGCTGTGCAAGCATGCCTTTACCTACATTGACAGGCCTAGCCCCTGCGTGGGTTTATTACTTTATTTTAAAGTGGTTGTATAGTTTTTTTTTTTTTACTTTTACCTACAGGTAAGCCTATAAGGCGGCTTACCTGGGAGGTAAAAAAAAAATCTCCTAAACCTTTGCCGGAAAGAAATCTCCCGTGCACATGCGTGGGAGTGACGACACTCACAGCGCTGGAGCCGCTATACCCGGAAGACACGCCGAGGGAAAAATTAATCTCCCTCGGTGTGGACCGGCGTAGATACCGACGCCTCGTTATAAGGTTAGTATAAGGTCCCCGTTGCATACTAGCTCATTATGCCTTTTGCCTTAAAGGTGGCAAAAAAACTAAGAATTTCTTTGGACTATACAATCGCTTTAATGACATAATTGAATAAAAATTATTAAACCCAGAAAACAAACGTCGATTTGACCCCCACTAGTGATTTGAATGAATGATCTTTCTTAGAACATTCTTTTTTTTTTTTCTCGAAAAAGGATGTTTATTGAACATTATGGTAAAAAATACATGGGTACATACTTTTTTTTTTTTTGACAAATTCGTCTCACATCATCCTCATGTAACAGCACACAAAGAAGTAGAAACAATACCAACCATTTAACATGGCCTACTCTCCTCACACTAAACCTAGAAATACCACAGTAGTACGGGTAATTTGTAACATCGGACCCTCACACTCCCCGACACTCGCCAGTTTAAGCAACGCACCCATCCCTTGGCCCTCTCATCCTCCCGCCTGCGCGGGATGTCATTTGTTCTGTTCTCGCGCTAGAACATTCTTTTTAAATTCTACCCATCTATGGCCAACTTTTCTGCGATCCAATACAGTTTAGTGTGCCCGCTAAGGATCTCCAAGACGTGGTGAAAATCCTAAAGCATGCGCCACTGGGAGTGCTGGCAAAGGATGGAGCTCTTCCCAGCTCCTGCAATAGGTTAAGTCAGAAGGGAGTCCCTGCAGCCGCACGCAGAAGAGAGTCCCTGCAGCCGCACATCCGTGTTGGCACTAAAAAGGATGTAAGAGTGGCAATGGCAGCCTTGACTCCGGCCAGGGCACCGTTCCAACATGATTTGCTTACTCATGGGGATCTGTAGTCCCAGAGGGGCCAGAGTCCAGGCTGAGGTTGCCACTCGTACATCTATTTCAGGGACAACACGGATGTACAGCTGCAGGGATTCCCTTCTGACTTGAGCTATGGGCAGCTTTGGGGGGGGGGGGGGGGATTGCGGTATTGAAAACCTCAAAACTTTGATGCTGGAACCATTCAGCTTGGAAGAGGATGAGAAGTGGATCTCAGGGTTTCATAGAATCTCCTACTGTGGCGAGAGGGAGGTAGGGTGAACAACATCATCAGGACTCCTTGGACCCACGGCGAAATGCAGCACAGCATCATAACTTGATACAGTTCTATGTGGCACTTAGGATCCAAAATTAGTAGAGAGCCAGCAACGCCGAAAACCTTTAGACGACTTTATTTAGGGCAGAACAGTGATTAAAAAGCAAGCTAATGCCTTTCGGCACGTGGCCTTGGTCACGGCCATTAGACATGTAGGGCCAGATTCACATAGAATCCGCGGCGGCGTAGCGCAAGCCATTTACACAACTTACTGGATCAAGTGCCGTATTCTCAAAGCACTTTCTCCGTAATTTGCGGCGGCGTAGTGTAAATGGCCCGGCGTAAGGCCGCGTAATTCAAAGGGGGCGGCTTGTATTTAAATTAAGCGCGCCCCTGCGCCGATCGTACTGCGCATACGCCAGCCGTTAAAATAGCCCAGTGCGCATGCCCTAACTCACGTCGGAAAACGTCAATGAAGCCGACGTGAGCGTCATTTCCGTAAATCCCTATTCACGATCGACTTAGGAAAACGACGTAAAAAATTCAAATTTCGTCGCGGGAACGACGGCCATACTTAACATTGGCTGCGCCTCATAGAAGCAGGGGTAACTATACGCCGGGAAAACCCTTACGTAAACAGCGTAAAGTGACAGCGTCGGGCCCGCGTACGTTCGTGAATTGGCGTATCTCGCTGATTTACATATTCTCGCCGGAAATCAGCAAAGACGCCCCCAGCGGCCATTTTAAAAATGCAGTTAAGATCCGACGGTGTAACACAGTTACACCTGTCGGATCTTAGGCATATCTATGCGTAACGGATTCTATGAATCAGTCGCATAGATACGACCGACGCAACTCTGAGATACGACGGTGTATCAGGAGATACACCGTCGTATCCCTATGTGAATCTGGCCCGTAGGATCCATCAGCTGCTGAAATGAAAAAAAGTGGAGGAAGAGAACCTATGAAGTCGTGCCACCAAAGCAAAGACACTTGAAAAAAGTGGGTTTGGGGCGTAACCTGGAGCTGGACTTCAGATGATTTGTTTTAAACCAGGCATGTCCAAAGTCCGGCCCGGGGGCCATTTGCCGCCCGCGTTCCGGTTTAATGTGGCCCCACTGGTAATTTGGACATATATCTCATTTGTAGCCCCCAACGAATCCTCGAGCATCACGCATTCAGAGGCTGCATTCATGGCACTGGTGAGGGTGCATCCATGGCACTGGTGAAGCTGCATTCATGGCAATGGCAAGGCTGCATTCATGGCAATGGCAAGGCTGCATTCATGGCAATGGCAAGGCTGCATTCATGGCAATGGCAAGGCTGCATTCATGGCAATGGCAAGGCTGCATTCATGGCAATGGCAAGGCTGCATTCATGGCAATGGCAAGGCTGCATTCATGGCAATGGCAAGGCTGCATTCATGGCAATGGCAAGGCTGCATTCATGGGCACTGACCCAACTTATTTTGCTACACAGTTCTTGATTTAAAATGTGCGTGTTATACGCATGTGCGTGTTATACACAGGGCCAGACTTACCATTGGGCTTGACTGGGCTCAAGCCCATGGGCCCCGCCCAAAAGGGGGCCCCTGGGCCCAATCACAGCAACCCCCCTGTTCTCGGCAATCGCGGAAAACCCCTCCTCAACAACTTCTATGCTCCAGGGGGCCCCTTCACTGCAGCTGTCTAAGGGGCCACAAGATTACTGAAGGCAGCCCCACCTCACTCAACAACTTTGGTCGGTCGGCGGATCCCCCCTCCCGCTCAACAAGTATGATCGGTCGACACACAGCCCCCCCACCCCCCTAAACAACTATGATCGGTCGGCCGATTACACCACCCCCCCCCCCCCCCGGTTCTCTGCTCGATTATTAAGCCCAGGGGCCCCCACCACCCTAAGTCCTGCCCTGGTTATACACCAATAAATATGGTATATAAAATTACACGCCTGAGCTCATCCTTAGACTCTTCACCAAACACAGCCACAAAGGTAAGAGAATTCTTGTTGGGCAGTGTATTAGTTAATTTGCATTTCATTTTAATGGTTCGAAGAATGTCAGTCAAAACGGTCGGCCCTCACGCAAGTTCACTTCATCAAATCTGGCCCTCTTTGAAAAAAGTTTGGACACCCCTGTTTTAAACAATGGAAAGTACAGTCTGTTCAGGTAGATTCCACAGGAAGGGTCACATTATCGAGTAGCAATCGGCGAAGAAGACTCCTACCCCGCCAGCACTGGAAAGGTTTTCACTACGACGTATTCTTGTTGGATGACAACAGTGCGAAAATGAGGAAGGTTAAAGTCCTGCCGTGTAACAAATTAACCATGCCACACTGATCGGCATGAGAGAAAAATATTTCGAAGAACACAGTCAGTACACGGGGGGGAAATAAAAACAAGCAGCGTTGTGAAGCCGTGTGTAAATACATAAAAAAATAAAAACGTAATATCATACTGGTAAATCCTTCTCAGCTAAACACGCAAATCCTGGTCCCCGCCGGCACAGCTCAACCCAGCCGGGGCTTAAAGGAGACCTGTAGAGGAAAATCAATGCTGAGCTCTCCTGCTGAAATGCTTGATGCCTGGCTGTCATTCTGACTCCCTGGAGCAGTCACTGGCGCCACACAAGTAGGGCCCCACAAGCACTGGAAATTTAGCCCGTGCGTCCAATCGGGTGTTTTCGTGCGCTTAGGAGAAGCGCTTGCGGCAACCACCACAGAACTGCCTGCAGCCTTGTCAAAGGCTGAAATATCTGTGTTACAGAAGAGCGTGGGCAGGGGTATCTGCAATTGGGGGGGGGGGCATCTGCATCTTCTGAAAAAGCAAGCTATATCTTATTCAAGGGTCTGTACCAGGGGTTGACAAATTTGCTTGGAATCTAGGAGCCAGCTAAAAAAGTTAGGAGCCAGAAAACGCGCACCGTCCCGACGAGCTTGCGCGCAGAAGCGAACACATACATGAGCAGCGCCCGCATATGTAAACGGTGTTCAAACGCAATTTTGAAGCGTGACATGTTGGGTATGAATTTACTCGGCGTAACATTATCTTTCATTAAATTAAAAAAAATGGGGATAACTTTACTGTTGTCTTATTTTTTAATTAAAAAAAGTGTAATTTTTTCCCCAAAAAAGTGCGCTTGAAAGACCGCTGCGCAAATACGGCGTGACAGAAAGTATTGCAACGATCGCCATTTTATTCTCTAGGGTGTTAGGATAAAAAATATATATAATGTTTGGGGGTTCTAATTAGAGGGAAGAAGATGGCAGTGAAAATAGTGAAAAATTACATTAGAATTGCTGTTTAACTTGTAATGCTTAACTTGTAATACCAACGGCCACCACCAGATGGCGCCAGCTCACATCTGGTGGTAATAACTTGTAATACCAACGGCTCACCACCAGCTCACAAAAAAAAATTAAAAACAAAAAAAAATATATTATTTTTTTGCCCACCTTCCAAGCCAAGTCGCCAGGACACCATTTCTAGTCGCCATGGCGACCTGGCGCCCGGGATTTGTCGATCCCTGGTCTGTACACTTTTCCCCATTCATATAACAAACTGTGATCTCATATAAATTCCGTGGCCCGGATTCAGATACATTGGTGTATCTATCGGCGGGAGTAACGTATCTCAGATACGTTACGCCGCCGTAAATTAGGGCGCAAGTTCCGTATTCAGAAAGAACTTGCGCCCTAAGTTAAGGCGGCGTAACGCATGTGGTCCGGCGTAAGCCCGCCTAATTCAAATGTGGATGTGTTTTATTTAAATGAATGGTGACCCCACGTATTTGACGTTTTTTACGAACGGCGTATGTGCCGTTCGTGAAAGAATCCCGGTGCGCATGCTCGAAATTACGCCGCAAATCGTCAATGCTTTAGACGTGAACGTAACTTACGTACAGCCCTATTCGCGAACGACTTACGCAAACGACGTAAAATTTTCTAAATTCGACGCGGGAACGACGTCCATACTTAACATAGGATACGCCTCATATAGCAGGGGTAACTTTACGCCAGAAAAAGCCTAACGTAAACGACATAAAAAAATGCGCCGGGCGGACGTACGTTTCTGAATCGGCGTATCTACCCAATTTGCATATTCCTTGCGTAAATCTACGGAAGCGCCACCTAGCGGCCAGCGTAAATATGCAGCCTAAGATACGACGGTGTAAGACACTTACGCCAGTCGGATCTTAGGGAAATCTATGCGTAACTGATTCTATGAATCAGTCGCATAGATACGACCCCACACACTCAGAGATACGACGGCGTATCCGGAGATACGCCGCCGTAACTGCTCTCTGAATCCGGGCCCGTATGTTTTAGGCCCTCTCTGATCCCTCATATTCTCAACCAAGAATGATGAGTATTCATGTCTTGGGGCTCTGATCAAAAAACTTGACCTACCTGTCCACCCATGTCCCCAAATACATCAATCAAGTCACTAAGGGGATGGTGGTATGTCAGAAGATTAAAAGCCCTTTCATACTGGGGGCAGTTTTCAGGCGCTTTAGCGCTGGAAATGGCCTCTGCTAAGCATCTGAAAACCGCCTCCCATTCCTTGCAGTGCGACTTTTCACACTGGGGGCGGTGCGCTTGCGGGACGTTCCAAAAAGTCCTGCAAGCAGCTTCTTTGGGGTAGGTTGGGATCACTGTAATTAGCGCTCCCCAAAACACCCTGCCCATTGGCACGAATAGGCACCTCTTTCAAAGTGCCTTAAAGCGCTTTGAAAGCTCCACAAAACAGGGGTTTTAAACCCTTTTTTACAAGTTCAAATCGCCCGCTATCGGCCGAAAAGTGGCGCAAAACCGCCAGAGCGCGACTAAAACGAGCAGCGCTTTAGTGCCAACACCCAACGCTTTCAGTGTAGCAGTCTAACTGGTACTCTTTTTTTAGGGCCCTATGTGTTCAGTGATGTATGCCCAGAACGCAGAAGACCCCCCACCACTTGGTACAGCGTAAGGCCGCAGGGTTTGGGTTCTCCACTGTGAGTTAAAAGTGAAACTTTAGGGGAGGGGGATTGGTGACCAGGAAGACATTTTTAAAGCAGAGGAAAAGATCTGCACGAATAATCGTTAAAAGACTGCGATCTCCTCACAATCTTACCCTGGCATGTCCATGATTCTATGCGTCAAGTGCAGAGCTGCTCAGAGATGTCAAAAAAGAGAAAAGAAAAAAAAGAGACAGTGTTACATCAGATTAGGTGACCCGTCAAATATCGTAACGGAAGCGACGTTCCGCCACAGCCATCTTGGTACACCCTGCACTCAGCCACAGTATGAAGTTGGCAAGTGGACATCTTTTCACACCCACCGAAGTCAAGCATTTCACACTTATTTTTACCAGTAAATTGAGCTTATTTGGTAAAATACAGTATTTAGAACTCCTTGACCGTTTTGATGTTGAATTTTAAAAGCAGCGGCAAGCCTGCTGATCTCACACGTTTGCTAATTTGATAGAAAACCGCTGCTTTTAAAATTCATCATCAAAACAGTGTGACCGACTTTCTAAATACTTAGGCAGATTCAGAGAGAGTTACGCCGGCGTATCAGTGGATACGCTGTCGTAACTCTGAATCTGCGCCGTCGTAAATTTAAGCGTATGCTCAAACTGAGATGCGCTTAAATGTTGCCAAGATACGACCGGCGTAAGTCTCCTACGCCGTCGTATCTTAACTGCATATTTACGCTGGCCGCTAGGGACGTGTACGCTGATTTACGCCTAGAATATGTAAATCAGCGAGATACGCCTATTCACGAACGTACGCCCGGCCGTTGCAGTAAAGATACGCCATTTACGCAAGCCGTTTTCAGGCCTAAAGATATTCCACCAAAAAGATGGCGCAGCCAATGTTAAGTATGGACGTCGGACCCGCGTCAAATTTTAAATTTTTTACGTTGTTTGCGCTAAGTCGTCCGTGAATGGGGCTGGGCGTAATTTACGTTCACGTCGAAACCAATAAGTCTTTGCAGCATAATTTGGAGCATGCGCACTGGGATATGTCCACGGACGGCGCATGCGCCGTTCGTAAAAAACGTCAATCACGTTGGGTCACGATTCATTAGCATAAAACACGCCCACCTCTTCACAATTTGAATTAGGCGCGCTTAGGCCGGCACATTTACGCTACGCCGCCGTAACTTAGGACGCAAGTGCTTTGTGAATACAGCACTTGCCTCTCTAACTTACGGCGGCGTAGCGTATATGCGATACGCTACGCCTGCCTAACATTAGGCTCATCTACCGGAATCCAGCCAACTGTATTTTACTGGTAAAAATAAGTGAAATGCAAGACTCTGGTAGGTGTAAAAAGATGTTCGCTTGGCAACTTCAGACTGTAGACTTGCTGCGGCTAAGTGTGGGTGTACCAAGATGGCGGCGACGAAACGTCACTTCCGTTACAAGATTTGATGGGACGCCTTATCTGACGGGACGCCTAATCCGACGGAACACGACAAGGTTTATTAACATTCCTCAGCACTGGGAGATGGAGAAGAGATGCATTGCTTCTCTCGGTTCTTTTGGATCAAAGGAATGATCTTCTGTGTGTAAATGAGGTCAGTTTAACCACTTAAAGACCAAACCTTTTTCTGACACTTGTTGCTTACAAGTTAAAAACAGTGGCCCGGATTCACAAAGACCTACGACGGCGTATCTCCAGATACGCCGTCGTAACTCCGAATGCGGGCCGTCGCATCTCGGCGTCGGATTCATAGAATCAGATACGCCTCAATGTTGCCTAGATACGAGCGGCGTAAGTCTCCTACGCCGTCATATTTTAGGGTGCAATATTTACGCTGACCGCTAGGGGCGCTTGACTAGAATTCTGCGTCGAATATGCAAATTAGGTAGATTTTTACGTCGTTTGCGTAAGGCTTTTTCCGGCGTAAAGTTACCCCTTCCTCTATGAGGCGTAGCCAATGTTAAGTATGGACGTCGGGCCACCGTAAAAAATTTTACGTTTGACGTCGTTTGCGTAAGTGCTCGTGAATTCGGCTGTGTGTAAGTTACATTCGCGTCTAAAGCATTGACGATTTGCGGCGTAATTTGGAGCATGCGCACTGGGATTCTTTCATGGACGGCGCATGCGCCGTTCGTAAGAAACGTCAAATACGTGGGGTCACGATTAGTTAGCATAGAACACGCCCCCAACCAGCCTCTTTTTAATTAGGCGGGCTTACGCCGCCCGATATACTCTACGCCGCCGTAACTAAAAGGCGCAACTTCTTTGTGAATACAGTACTCGCCTTTCTAAGTTACGGCGGCGTAGCGTTTCTGAGATACGCTACGCCCGCCTAAAGATAGGCACCTGTACGTGAATCTGGCCCAGTATTTTCTGCTAGAAATTTACTTAGAACCCCCAAACATTATATATATATTTTTTTTTTGCAGAGACCCTAGAGAATAAAATGTGACCCTTCCAGAAGCAGATCTGGTAGATATCAGCAGCCAGGGTGGATCTCTGGGACACTGCAGCTTTTGAGTAAAGTAGAGTTTAGTTCCACTTTAAAGCGGATCTTCATGGTATTGAAGCACCACAAACCAAAAACACCATTTAATACATTTTTAATATTCAACTCCATGTAGTCCATCGAGTCTGCCCATTTTATTTATTATTTTTAACCTCTTCCAGCCCAAGCCATTTTTTGGCACTTCTCGCCTACATCATAAAAAATCATAAATTTGTTTGCTAAAAAAAATGACTCCGAACCCCTCAACATTATTAGCTAGATTCAGGATGGCGGGCGCATAGTTGCGGCGGCGTAGCGTATGGCATTTACACTACGCCGCCGTAAGTTAGCGAGGCAAGTACATGATTCTCAAAGTACTTGCCTGCTAAGTTACGGCGGCGTAGCGTAAATCGGGCGGGCGTAAGCGCTGGTAATTCAAATTCGGCTGAGGGGGCGTGTTTATGTTAATGGGGGGTGACCTGACGTGATTGACGTATTTTACGAACGGCGCATGCGCCGTCCGTGTACATATCCCAGTGTGCATTGCGGCAAAGTACGCCGCAC
Source organism: Rana temporaria (assembly GCF_905171775.1). Lineage (NCBI taxonomy): Eukaryota > Metazoa > Chordata > Amphibia > Anura > Ranidae > Rana > Rana temporaria. Next base: position 21,377,163 of record NC_053492.1, read on the forward strand.
GGTACTATTGATTTCGAGGTGGACGTAAATCACGTAAATCCCTATTCACGGACGACTTACGCAAACGACGTAAAATTTTCAAATTTCGACGCGGGAACGATGGCCATACTTAACATTACTATTCCAGCTATTTGATGGAATAACTTTAGGCCTGAAAGTGCGTTACGTAAACGGCGTATCTTTACTGCGTCGGGCAAGCGTACGTTCGTGAATCGGCGTATCTACTCATTTACATATTCTAGGCCGACCGCAATGGAAGCGCCACCTAGCGGTCAGCCTAAAAAGTACACTTTAGGATACGACGGTGTAAGACACTTACGCCGCTCGTATCTGAGCCTAATTTAAGCGTATCTGGTTACCAGAATACGCTTAAATTTGCGTCGGCGCAGATTCTGACTTAGGCTGGCGTATCTACTGATACGCCAGCCTAAGTCTATCTGAATCTAGCTATATATTTTTTTTAGGGCAGTGATGGGGAACCTATGACATGCATGCCACAGCTGGAAGGCAGAGCCCTTCCTGTAGGCACTCCAGCTTCACTGGGAAGCCGCCGCCGCAATTTTCCTAATTCCCCCGGGCTGTCAGTGTATTGCCCCTTTTTACCCCCCTTCTTCTGTCTAGCTGTGCTGGACAGGGACAGAGTGGCGCTTGCAGAGATCGCCGCCCGCTCCGATTCCTCCTGACTCCCCATTAGCTGCAGCCAGGGACCAATGAGGAGCCAGGACAAGTGCACCATGGGACATGTAGTTCTGGAAGACTATGGGACCAGACCAGCATCACCACAGAAAGAGAGAGAGACATTGCTGCAAGGAAGAGAGACTGGAGTAGAACGCTGTGAGCTGGGGACAGAGCGGCTGCCAGGATACCTCCTCTGCAGTGCCAGGTGTGGGTGTTGCCATAGACAACCGAGAGTGAGAGGATAACTGTTTGGAAGAAGCTGTGTCGCTGGATTGGTAAGAGGCCCTTGTGGCTATTATCTGTGGCTGCCACTAATTGCAGTGTTGGCCCTTTAAAAAAAAAAAAAAAAAAAAAGAAGTTTTGTTTTGCAGGTTGGGCACCAAAAAAGGTTCACCAACACTACCCTAGGGAATAAAATGGCAGCCATTGCAATTTTATTGTCACCCGTTATTTGAGCACCAATTTTTTAAAACGCGATTTGTGTGTGAAAAAAACCAAAACACTAAACGTTGCTTTTGTGAGTATGATGTGATCGTTGAATAAAGCTTTGGATCTGTTCTAGAGATCTTCAGTGTGCTGGCGACATCCTTTTCTTGTAGGATTATTTTGCTCCACAAACTGACCCCAAAACATAGGCGTGTACACAGGGTGTGCAGTGCCCATTTTCCCTGCTTCCTGAGGTCCCCGGTCTCTCACCTGCAGTGCTTCCTGCTTCCCTCCTCTCTCCAGCTGTTAAGGGGGATGTTTTTAGGATGGAGAGGGAGGGCCCTTCCTCTTCTAAATTAACACAGTGAGCCATCTGTACCAGTCACACTCCTGTGTTCATTCTTTACTGAAGCATAGTAAACAATGTTTCTTAATCTTCCGTTTGTAAATGAACAGGAAGCCACCAAGCACAGAGCAATTCTCATTCATTTCATGTCCAGTGCAGCTGAGGCTGCAGAGAAAAGGACTGGGGAATCACTATCCTCAGTCCCATTCTCGGTCTCAAAAGTGAGACATCAGGGGTATGTTTAGACCAAAGGTCCTCAAACTTTTTAAACAGGGGGCCAGTTCATGGTCCCTCAGACTGTTGGGGGGGGCTGAACTATAGTTTAAAAAAAATATGAACAAATCCCTATACACACACATCTTATTTGTAGTGCAAAAAAAACAGGAAAAAAATTATTTAAAATAAAAAATAAATTTTAATCAACATAAATTTATTAGTATTTCACAGACTCCCCTCATGACAGAACCCCCTCGACTGCATCACAGAACCTCTCCATCACAGATTCCCCCATCAAAGAGTCCCCATATCAGGTCATCCATCACAAAGCCCCCCCATAAAAGATCCCCCAACGCAAGGCCCCCCAACGCAAGGCCCCCCAACGCAAAGTGCACACCCCCATCACAGACCCCCCCATCACAGACTGCGCATAACAGATCCCCCCCCCAATCACAGATCCCCTCCATTGATATTACACTTCTATAATAATACAGCACCCCCGCTCCCCGCTGCTACCTTAATCACACAAGACGTGAAGCAGGGCAGGTCCAGACAAAGGGCAGGACTTTGCAAGTGAAAGGCAAGCGATTGATTGGTTACTATGCTGCGGGACGTTTCCAGCAATCACCCGGTTCTTAACTCAAAAGGTTCCCACCCTTTGTCCAGACCCGTCATGTTTCTCGTCTTGTGTGATAAAGGTAGCAGAGGGGAGGGGGATTACTGCAATGTTAAAGGGGCAGTCCGCGGGCCGGGTAAATCACACTGGCGGGCCGGATGCGGCCATAGTTTGAGGACCCCTGGTTTAGACCCTTGATATGTCACGAACGCCCCCCAAACGAGGCTCCTAAAAAAAAAATAGAGAAAAAGCATTTAAAAAAAAAAAAAATTGTAAAAAAAAAAAAATGTATACCAATCTCTGCTCTACTGACACTGTTCACTGCCCTGCTTATATTACACACACACACACACACACACACACACACACATGTGTGTTTGTGCTCTGGCAATAAGCTGCGCACACCTATGCCCCAAAACCATCACAGTTTAAAGGTACTAAACAGGCTAATGGCCCGTACACACGATCCGAATATCGTACGACGGATCGTACGACTTTTTTCGCTTAATAGTCATAAGTAAAGTGAAATAGGTTATTAAAGTCACGAAAATTCTCGTACGACCGAAAAAAATAATCGGAAGTGATGTCATGTGTTGTAATGTATTTGTATTGTATTGTCGGACGACAACTGTACTGACTAAACGAAAATCGTACGATCTTACATCGTACGAGGAAAATTTTCGTGCATGTCTGATCGAAAAATATCGGATGAACGGTCGTGATCGGCTCTCGAAAGTAGTGTACACACGATCCGAAAATCGTACGATTCTTCATCGGACGATCGTTTTCGTCCGATATTTGGATCGTGTGTACGGGCCATAAGGCACTGACCTCATCTCGCGGAAAGCGATTCACTTGACCAGGAAAAATAAAAAATAAAAAAAATGTTTTCCTGCAAGTTCAAGTTCAGTTGCCTAAGGAGGAGAAGTAGTTGGGGGTACGTAAGTTATTGGCTGGATGTGACAATCATGTCTATGGATGGCTGCAGTCTAAGCAATGTGAGAACCTCAATATGCCAAGTTCAGTGCCTCTGACATTTCTGCAGACTCTGGAGTGTGAACTGAGAAGCAGAAGATAAAAATAAAAAAAAATAAAAATAAAACCATTAACCTCTTCCATACAGGGCTTTTATACACACCTCCATACCGGGCCTATTCTGGCACTTCTCTCCTACATGTACAAATCATCATTTTTTTGCTAGAAAATTAAGCAGAACCCCCAAACATTATATATGTTTTTTTAGCAGACACCCTAGGGAATAAAACGACGGCCATTGAAACCTTTTATTCTGCACGGTATTTGCGCAATAATTTTTCAAAGGCCTTTTTTTTTGGAAAAAAATTGTTTCATGAATTAAAAAAATAACAAAACAGTAAAGTTAGCCCAATTTTTTTGTAAAATATGAAAGATTATGTTACACCGAGTAAATAGATACCTAACATGTCACGCTTTAAAATTGCGCACACTCATGGAATGGCGCCAAACTTCGGTACTTAAAATTCTCCATAGGCAACGCTTTGAAAATTTTTACAGGTTACCAGTTTAGATTTACAGAGGAGATCTAGTGCTAGAATTGTTGCTGGCACTCTAGCGCACGCGGCGATACCTCACATATGTGGTTTAAACGGCGTTTACATATGTCGGCGGGACTTGCGTGTGCGTTCGCTTCTGCGCACAAGCTACTGGGGACAGGGGCGTTAAAAAAAAATTTTTTTTTTTTTTTTTTTTTTTACATATTTATTTCTTTTTTTACACTTTTTTATTTTATTTTATTTTTTTTATTATCACTTTTATTCCTATTACAAGGAATGTAAACATCCCTTGTAATAGGAATGTGTGTGACAGGTACTCTTTATGGAGAGAGGCGGGGTCAATAAGACCCCCCCATCTCTCCTCCAGGCTGGAAAGCATGAGATCGTGAAAAAAAATTCACAGATCTCATGTTTACCGTTGCTTAGCAGCCGCAATCGCGGCTTTGTTTACTTACGGGCGTGACGTCATCACATCGCGCCCGGGTCCTCCGACGGTCATAGAGATGACTGGTGACCATCTGGTCACCAGTCATCTCTATGCTTCCTGCCAGCGCCGGACGATTCGTTCTCCGGGCCCCCGATGGCACGGGAGAGCCCGGAGAAGCACCGGATGGCGGCGGGAGGGGGGGGGATGTCCCCTCCCGCCGCCTGTAAGAACGATCTAGCGGCGGAACCGCCGGTATGATCGTTCTTACGTTGTGCAGAATCGCCGGCACAAGAGAAGGATATCTGAATGATGCCTCTAGCTGCAGGCATCATTCAGATATCCCCCCCACAAAGCCCAGGACGTCACATGACGTCCACTCTGAACGGCAGAGGTTCTTTGTGGACGTCATTTTACTATGGGCCGGTAGGGAAGTGGTTAAAAGCATGAAGGCATCCAGGTATTATACCTGATCCTTTTACCACTGTGCCTACTTTATATTTTGCACGGATGTCAGTTTATTTTTCTATGTTTGAGTGTATTGCCTAATGTTTATGACCAGGTTGTGTGGTGTTTTTTTTTTTGTATGTTTTTCTGTTTGTTGGTTTGTCTTAAACCTAATAAAAATATCTTTATAAAAAAAAAAAAAAAAAAGCATGAAGGTATCAAGCTAAAAATGGGACATTGAGAAAAAAAAAGAAATGAGGGAAAAAACAAAAAAGGAAGGAAGGAAAGAAAAAAAGAAGAAGAGAGCTACATCCTCCCAGCAAGAAGTGTAATGAAGACATTCTCTGCCTGGCCTATTATACTGTGACAGCGGCTTAAATTTAGCACTCCCCGCTCACAATAGACACATTAGGAATCTCATTGTCTCGCCAAGGACAAGATGGGGGCTCACTCAGCGCCACATTCCAATAATCTTTCTTAAAGGAGACATGCGCTGTGAGGAAAAATGGCTGCTGCCTCTCTTTATGAAGAAGCTAACCGTCTTAGGATTGCCTCCTGCATGCTTGTTCAAGGTTACAAAACCTGTTCTGTATACTTCATATGGGGTATCTACTAACAGTAATGAAGCCGCTGGATCAGCATGACAGCTGGGACCTAACCCCTTTCCCACGACACGCCCTCTGATGTACCCAACCAGGACAGGAGTTTTTGGAGGGGACTGCAGGGTAGCCTCTAGCCCAGGCATGTCCAAAGTCCGGCCCGCGGGCCAAATGTGGCCCCCCTGTTGATTTAATATGGCCCCCCTGGGGATTTGGATATATATATTGTTTGTGCCCCCCCCAGGGCCACAAAAGATATATACCGTATTTATCGGCGCTGCCTTGGAGGGGACAGGGAGGGGGCAGGATAAGCGCTGTTAGATTACATGAACAGAATCCCCTGTTTACACAGCAGCGTCTCTATTGGAAGTCCCGTCTTCTGGGATGCCATTGGACGACTGTTCTGTCTATCGTAGGAGGCGGGACTTTGTATTAAATAGGCCACAGAGTAAAAAAGAGATTCTCACGTTTGTAAACTGTCGGCACTCGTCCCGACCCCCTCCCTCTGCCCTCCGAGGCTGCAGGTGGGCACAAATCAGGTTGCACTGATGGCACACGCAAGGCTGCATTCATGGCACACGCAAGGCTGCATTCAAGGCACACGCAAGGCTGCATTCAAGGCACACGCAAGGCTGCATTCAAGGCACACGCAAGGCTGCATTCAAGGCACACGCAAGGCTGCATTCAAGGCACACGCAAGGCTGCATTCAAGGCACACGCAAGGCTGCATTCAAGGCACACGCAAGGCTGCATTCATGGCACACGCAAGGCTGCATTCATGGCACACGCAAGGCTGCATTCATGGCACACGCAAGGCTGCATTCATGGCACACGCAAGGCTGCATTCATGGCACACGCAAGGCTGCATTCATGGCACACGCAAGGCTGCATTCATGGCACACGCAAGGCTGCATTCATGGCACACGCAAGGCTGCATTCATGGCACACGCAAGGCTGCATTCATGGCACACGCAAGGCTGCATTCATGGCACACGCAAGGCTGCATTCATGGCACACGCAAGGCTGCATTCATGGCACACGCAAGGCTGCATTCATGGCACACGCAAGGCTGCATTCATGGCACACGCAAGGCTGCATTCATGGCACACGCAAGGCTGCATTCATGGCACACGCAAGGCTGCATTCATGGCACACGCAAGGCTGCATTCATGGCACACGCAAGGCTGCATTCATGGCACACGCAAGGCTGCATTCAAGGCACACGCAAGGCTGCATTCAAAGCACACGCAAGGCTGCATTCAAAGCACACGCAAGGCTGCATTCAAGGCACACGCAAGGCTGCATTCAAGGCACACGCAAGGCTGCATTCATGGCACACGCAAGGCTGCATTCATGGCACACGCAAGGCTGCATTCATGGCACACGTAAGGCTGCATTCGAAGCAATGGTAAGGCTGCATTTGTGGCAACGGTGAGGCTGCATTTGTGGCAACAGTAAGCTTGTGCGTGTTATACGCCGATAAATACGGTATATCCAAATAACACGCACAAGCTCATCCTTAGTCCTGAGCAGCGCTCTGGGATTCGTTGGGGACACAAAAGAAATATATACAGTATATAACAGAATTCTTGTTGGGCAGAGTATTAGTTGCTCAGAGGAACACCCTTAGACAGAATTTTAATGGTTCAAAGAATGTCAGGCAAAATAGTCGGCCCTCACACATGTTCACTTTATCAAATCTGGCCCTCTTTGAAAAAAGTTTGGACACCCCTGCTCTAGCCTACTGAATATGGGCCCTGGCATTTGAGGGAGCTACAAGCATTTAGGAAGATGCCCTGTTCTATAATACAAGAGGACATAATTACATTTAACACTCAAGGAAGCCATGGTGGTCATGGCCAACTTGTAACTCAATGAGAAGATCTATGTGAACAGAAAGCTGGTCAATGAGATTTGGACAGCCTTGGGTCTTCTTAAATACTGGCGTTGGACGGTCTGGGTGGACAACGACCTGAGTCACCTAGGCCTGTCTAGGCGACCATTTTTTTTTTTACATACAGTGCAACCTCGGATTACGAGTAACGCGGTTAACGAGTGTTTTGCAATACGAGTACTGTATTTTGAAAAATCCTAATTCAGTTTGCAAATTTTTTCTTTGAAAACGAACAGGATTCAGGCCAAAGCGGTGTGCAGTACCACGTTTGGCCTAAGGTGGGGGGGGGGGGGTGCCGGAGCCGAACACCGTTTCGGAAATACTACATTACCGAGACTTTCCAAGGCTTGCCGAGGTCAGCAGAGCTGTCCTCAAGACTTTCCGGCTGTTTCTGAGGCTCTTCGGCGCCCCCCCCCCCACCTCTGGCCGCATGCGGTATTGCATGTCATTGAAGTCAATGCGGAATTAATTATTTTCGTTTCCATTGACTTCAATGGGGTAACTCGCTTTGATATGCGAGTACTTTGGATTACGAGCATTCTCCTGGAACGAATTATGCTCGTAATCCGAGGTTCCACTGTAACCTTTATTTTTAAATTTTTAATAAGAAAAGGATAACATACAAAAGAGAATCAATAAGTGAAAAAGGGGGCATACAAGAAATAGGGGCACTGGTCCACTAGTGTCAGGAGGTTCTTTGATATATATACACAAACAGCAGGGGGAGGTGAGCTTTTAAACCAGTGTATTAAGCCAGGATTGAATACACGCGTACCATAAACACTGAACAATGCACCTATTATGATCCAGAATAAGAAGATGACTAGTTGTTAATGATAATTAGAGCAATGTCGGCTATTAATTGCTAGATGTGGATAAGCATACTGTTTATGTTGGCTGTTCCTTAGATGTGCTAATTGTTTAGGATAACGTGATCAGGCCCTTACCTGATCTTGTGTGCCATCTATTCTGAGAGCTTAGAACAGGGGTCTTCAAACTACGGCCCTCCAGTTGTTCAGGAACTACAATTCCCATCATGCCTAGTCATGTCTGTGAATGTCAGAGCTTTACAATTAGGGTTGTCCCGATACCACTTTTTTTTAGGACCGAGTACAAGTACCGATACTTTTTTTGAAGTACTCGCCAATACCGATACTTTTTTTTAAATGTGTCCCCAAATGCAGCCATGTCCCCTCACAGATGCAGCCACGTCCCCCCACATATGCAGCCATGTCCCCCCACATATGCAGCCATGTGCCCCCACATATGCAGCCATGTGCCCCCACATATGCAGCCATGTGCCCCCACATATGCAGCCATGTGCCCCCACATATGCAGCCATGTCCCCCCACATATGCAGCCATGTCCCCCCACATATGCAGCCATGTCCCCCCACATATGCAGCCATGTGCCCCCACATATGCAGCCATGTGCCCCCACATATGCAGCCATGTGCCCCCACATATGCAGCCATGTCCCCCCACATATGCAGCCATGTCCCCCCACATATGCAGCCATGTCCCCCCACATATGCAGCCATGTCCCCCCCATATATGCAGCCATGTCCCCCCACATATGCAGCCATGTCTCCCCATACCTAGATGCCGCCGCCTAGTTAATCAGCGTGCGGGGAACATTACAGCTTTCATTTGAATAGCTATCTGTTCCCCGCCGTGCCGCGTATAGACACTCCCCCTTGCTCGAGACTGGACGGGTGATCTGCACTTTGATAGACAGATCACCCGTCCAATCACAAGCAAGGGGGAGTGTCTATACGCGGCGGGGAACAGACAGCTATTCAAATGAAAGCTGTAATGTTCCCCGCACGCTGATTAAATAGGCGGCGGGGGCGTTGCGGTATGCGGCGGCATTACAGCGGCGGGGGGTAGTATCGGATCTGGCATCGGGGGCATTTGCGGGAGTACAAGTATTCCCGCAAATGCTCAGTATCGGTCCCGATACCGATACTGGTATCGGGACAACCCTATTTACAATGCCTCATGGGATGTATAGTTCCCAGTAGCGTATTTAGGTTTTGTGCTGCCCTAGGTCTAACTAAACTCGTGCACCCCCTAAATTAAATATGACCCACCCCTTCTGGTTAAGGCCACACCCCTTGCTGTTTAAGACTCGCCGTGAAGTCTTAAAGTGGGGACACTAGTTTTGAGGGCTTGGGGGGCAATGGATTCCCTTAATTTGCATAGATTTCCTGTTTGGCTATGAGGCAGGAAGTGAAGGAAAATCTCTGCAATGGGACAGGGATGGTAAAAAATAACTGACAGGGGCTATAACCCTCCCTTACTCTATCCAAAATGAAGAAAAAATGTGTTACCTATAGTTCTACTTTAACCACTTGAGACCCGCGCTATTGACAAAAGACGTCAACAGCGCGGCTCTCAAGTGCCAAGTGGACGTCTTTTGACGTCTTTTAAAGTGCATTACCCGCGCGCGCCTCTGGGGGGTGCGCAGCGGGTAAACACTGTCCCGGCGCATCGCTGAAGAGCCGATGCGTGTACCTGGCGGCCGCGATGTCCGCCGGGTACACGCGATCGGCGGGAACACAGCAGGGACATGGAGCTATGTGTGTAAACACAGAGCTCCACGTGCTGTCAGAGGAGAGGGGATCGATCTGTGTCCCTTGTACATAGGGACACAGATCGGTCACCTCCCCCAGTCACCCCCCTCCCCCCACACAGTTAGAACACACCCAGGATACACATTTAACCCCTTCCTCACCCCCTAGTGTTAACCCCTTCCCTGCCAGTCACATTTATACAGTAATTAGTGCATTTTTATAGCACTGATCGCTGTATAAATGTGAATGGTCCCAAATTTGTGTCAAAAGTGTCCGATACGTCCGCCGCAATATCGCAGTCCCAATAAAAATCGCAGATCGCCGCCATTACTAGTAAAAAAAATAATTAAAAAAATCATAATTCTGTTCCCCATTTTGTAGGCGCTATAACTTTTGCGCAAACCAGTCGCTTATTGCGATTTTTTTTTTACAAAAATACATCGAAAAATACGTATCGGCCTTAACTGAGAAAAAAAATATTTTTTTTAAAAAAAAATTGGGATATTTATTATAGCAACAAGTAAAAAATATAAATATTTTTTTTAAATTGTCGCTCTTTTTTTGTTTATAGCGCAAAAATAAAAACCACAGAGGTGATCAAATACCACCAAAATAAAGCTCTATTTGTGGGGAAAAAAGGACATCAATTTTCTTTGGGAGCCACTTCGCACGACCGCGCAAATGTCAGTTAAAGCGACGCAGTGCCGGAAGCTGAAATTTAGCCTGGGCTCGAAGGGGGTTTATGTGCCCAGTAAGCAAGTGGTTAATTACAAATTTCAGATAATTTTATCCAGGGCTTTTTTTCTCAGAGAATAGGTGCAGGAACTCCTCCTTTCTGAGTCATCTCTTGACTCCGCCTCCTACCTACCTCCAAGCACTGTTCCTTAATTTCCGCCCCCTACCCACCTCCCAGTACCACCCCTTTTAGAAAATACAGAACCAAGTACCATTTTATAGTATTAGCAAAAATGGACACCCCAGTGACAATACACTCCCAATAGCCAGCATCAATGGCCCCTCCAGCAGTCAGCAATACTAGACCCCCTCCCTCCAGAAATGATTGACCCCCTGCATCACAAGACCCACCCCAGCAACAATACAACCTCCACTGGCAACAGACCTCCACAGCAACAATGACCCCCCTCCCCAGCAAAAATAAGTCACCTTCAGCAACAATACATTTCCCAGTAGCCAGCATTAATAGACCCTCCAGCAGCCAGCAACAAAGACCCCTTCTTTAACAGTAAATCCCTCCCAGCAACATAAGACTCACCCAGCAACAATAGATCCCCCATCCTCAGCAAATAGATTCCCTCCAGCAACAATAAATTCCCTCCAGCAACAACAGATTTCCAAGCACCAGCATTGATAGATCCTCCAGCACCCCTTGCCATTACATATATTCAGGTCTGGAGGTGCCGAAACTGCGTTCCCCCACGTTCCCGCTGAAAAAGAGCCCTGATTTTATCTAAGAAGATATAACAATGCCAATGGTGCAGCAAAAACATATAACACAGAGAGGAAGGTTTGTGGTCCAGGATGATAGGACAGCCAAAATTAGAAGCGGCACCACCAATACGCCCCCCTCAAGTCACCTCAAGAGCTGGGGACAAGGGGTGGCTGCCCTGGGCGTGGTGGTATCATGTAAGCTGGGGTGCAGAGCTCCTATCTACACGCTGACAGGAGTAGTGACAGCAGGTTTGCTACTCCTGTCAACTTGGTGCTAAAGGAAACAGGCCAGATCTGTAGGAGGAGGCAAGAGCCTGGAGGGAATGTGTGTGTTCAGGATACAACGCCTCAGGCCACGAAAACGGACAACACCTGGTTCAAGGCGCTAATCTCTGCTCACCACGGTCAGTAGCCTAAGGAAGAAGGAATTGATTGCACACTTGTGTCCAAAAGATGCTGTTGAAGTTTCCTTTATTGTCATAAGCCAGACAAACATGCAAGAATATACAGTTAGCGCGTTTCACATGTGTGAAACGCTTCAACTATATATTCTTGCATATATATATTTTCTCCTTCTCCTAAACCGATGTGCGCTGATGAGGCGGCACTGATGGACACCAACAGGCTGCACGGATGGGCATAAACCACTTCACGCAAAATGACGTACCCATACGTCAGTATTTTGATGCTAAATACTGGGGTTATGGCAGCAGCTAGCTGCCATAACCCAGGTACTTTCGGGAACACCGTGCGTTGCTCTTTAACCACTTAAGACCCGGACCAAAATGCAGGTAAAAGGACCTGGCCAGTTTTTTGCGATTCGGCACTGTGTCGCTTTAACTGACAATTGCGTGGTCGTGCGACGTGTTTTCCAAACAAAATTGGCGTCCTTTTTTTCCCACAAATAGAGCTTTCTTTTGGTGGTATTTGATCACCTCTGTGGTTTTTATTTTTTGCGCTATAAACAAAAATAGAGCGACAATTTTGAAAAAAAAATCAATATTTTTTCCTTTTTGGTATAATAAATATCCCCCAAAAAATATAGAAAAAAACATTTTTTTTCCTCAGTTTAGGCCGATATGTATTCTTCTACCTATTTTTGGTAATAAAAAAAAAATCGCAATAAGCATTTATCGATTGGTTTGCGCAAAATTTATAGCGATTACAAAATTGGAGATAGGTTTATTGCATTTTTATTAATTTTTTTTTTTTACTACTAATGGCGGCGATCATCGATTTTTTTTCGTGACTGCGACATTATGGCGGACACATCGGACAATTTAGACACATTTTTGGGACAATTGTCATTTTCACAGCATAAAATGCTATATAAATGCATTGTTCACTGTGAAAATGACAATTGCAGTTTGGAAATTAACCACAGGGGGGCGCTGAAGGGGTTAAGTGTGACCTCATATGTGTTTCTAACTGTAGGGGGCGGGGCTGGACGTGTGACGTCATTGTGTGTTCCCTGATATAGGGAAACACAATCAATCAATGACAGCGCCACAGTGAAGAACGGGGAAGCTGTGTTTACACTCACCTCTCCCCGTTCTTCAGCTCCGGGAACCGATCGCGGGACTCCAGCGGCGATCGGGTCCACGGATCCCGCGGTCACGGAGCTTCGGACCGGGTCGCGGGCCACGGCTGGGCACTTAAAGAGGACGTATAGGGTATGTGCTTGTGCCCAGCCGTGCCATTCTGCCGACGTATATGTGCAGGAGGCGGTCTTTAAGTGGCTAAGATAAAAGTGGTCTCCGTGGCGAATTCGCGGCAAGATCATCTTTTACTGGTGGCGGGAGAGGTGCCCAACCCCCCTCCTGCTGTGCTCCGGTCGTCTCTGCCGCTTACCAGACCCGCCGGTAGCAGTGGAGATGATCGCGTCCTCTTCCATGGATGCCTGGCTGCCGACTGATGTCACTTCTGCCCACAGCTCTTAAAAGGAGATTTTTTTTTTTTCAAGTGACTTTTTTTATTATTATTATTGCATTTTAGTGTAAATATGAGATATGAGGTCTTTTTGACCCCAGGTCTCATATTTAAGAGTTCCTGTCATGCTTTTTTTTCTATTACAATGGATGTTTACATGTAATAGGTATGATAGTGATCCAAACATTTTTTTTTTTTAAAGAAAGACTGTCAAAATAAAAAGTAAAATAATTGCGAATTTTTTGTTTTAAAGCGCCCTGTTTTGACGAGCTTGCGTGCAGCAGCAAACGCATACGTGAGCAGCGCCCGCATATGAAAACGGTGATCAGACCACACATGTGAGGTATCGCCACGATCGCGAGAGCAAGAGCAATAATTTTAGCACTAGACCTCCTCTGTAACTCAAAACTGGTAACCTGCAGACATTTTGAAACATCGCCTATGGAGATTTTTAAGGGTAAAAGCTTTTCGCCATTCCACGAGTGGGCGCAATTTTGAAGCTTGACATGTTGGGTATCAATTTGCTCGGTGTAACACAATATAAAAAAAAAAAAGAAAAATGGGCTAACTTTACTGTTGTGAATTTTTTGCAAAAAAAAAAGTGCGCTTGTAAGAACGCCTCGCAAATACGGTGTGACAAAGTATTGCAACGCCATTTTATTCTCTAGAGTGTTAGGAAAAAAAAATACATAATGTTTGGGAGTCTTTAACTTGTAAACAAGTGTCATAAAAGAGGCTCGGGGCTGAAGTGGTTAAAGTGGAGGTTCCATCAAAAAACAATTTTGCTTTAAACTGTAGCTTACGACTAAAAAAGAAAAAAAAAAAAAATAATTTTTTTTTTTACTCATCTAGAAATGCCTGTTGCTATGCGGTCCCACAAAATCTGCCTTTGAAACCACCTAGGATTCTGACATCATCTCCCTCTAATGCTCCTGGGAAATGTGTGTCATCATTTCCCAGGATGCAGTGCGCTACCCAATTATCACTCCCCATCCAAGACTTCCAGGAAGTAAGTGCCTGTAGGCTTCACAATGCCCACAAGCAAAATGACAACGGTGTAGATATAGTTTTATAAACTATCTTTTTTGAATATCTATGCGGATCGGCGGCGGATTGTAAAATAGTAAGTGACCGGATTTATATTATAAAAACGCAGAATGAAAGGACATGCATTTAAAAAATGCCAATTGTGGTTGGAACTCCGCTTTAATAGGCAGCATTCATGGGCTGATCATCAGTGCAGATGTTCCCTTTCACACTAGCTGGTTACCAGCTCTCTCCTCCCGCTGTCATGTCGTGAGGAAAGGAATACCGATAACCGGCAAGTGTGTTTACATCATGATCAGCTGTGATGGGACGCAGCTGATCACGTGGTAAAGAGCTGCTGTGATTGGCTCTTAACCTGAATCTATGATCAGCTGTGTCCGCGATCAGAGGGCTCCGGGTGCGTGCCACAGCAGGTGGGGGGGGGGGGACGGTTCTGGGAGGACGATAATAGGTGCCCTTCCAGAACTGGACAACCACACTGTAGCTGCCATTTGGCTATAGCATGGTTGGCAAGCGGCTATTATAAACGTATTGGATTTTTTTGGCCTAAATTTGATTTTTCTTTTTTTTTTAGGGATTTTTTTCTGCAAAAAATGCTCTGGTCATAAAGGGAGTAAAATCTTCTTGAAGGCCAAGTGTTTAAATATGGTTTCTTTATGTGGTTTAAATCAATAAAACAAACAAATGTCAACTGACCTTAAAGCACTGCCGTCTGCAGATGGACGCATAGCAGAAGGTTCATAGATGATGCCAGCCACCGCTGGGTACCATGCCGGAAGAGACTGGGCCTAGGCTCCTGATCCAAAAGGGTGAGGCTCTCTGCTGGGGTCTCCAAGAGTCTAGATCTGGGAAATACAAAAGAAACAGGATCAATATTAGAGCTGCACAATTAATCGTTAAAAAATGGTGATCTCAATTCAACCCCCCTGACGATCTCCAATGCAGAGTTTGCCGATTCTTTCATTTAACAAGTGGAGAGAATTATCAGCTGTCAAAAGAAAATATCCGGGCAGTCTGCCAAGTTTTTAACATGAAACATTGTAACTAACTTCCTTCTTAGAGCAAACTTCTGTGTGTAAATGCAGGAAGTTTAACCAGTTAAAGTCCAAATCTTTTTCTGACACTTGTTTAAGTTAAAATCAATATTTTTTTGCTGGAAAATTACTTGGAACCCCCAAACATTATACATATTTTAGCAGAGACCCTAGGGCAGTTGCTGCAATATTTTATGTCACACTTTTATGTCACCAGCAGTCTTTCAAATGCAATTTTTTGGGAAAAAATACACTTCAATGAATAGTAATAAAAAAATGAAACAGTAAAGTTAGCCCAATTTTTTTTTGTTTTAATGTGAAAGATGATGTTGCGCCGCGAGAATTGTGAGAATCGTGATCTATCTTCTAAGCAAAAAAAAATTGTGATTCTCATTTTAGCCAGAATCGTGCAGTTCTAATCAATATGCATACATGTAATAGTAGGTCATCTCTACAGATCAAGCATTGTTTTCCTTTCAGCGCTAAAAATTGGTATTACAACATATTTTTTATACCGAGCTATGTGGACAGAAATCCTTCACTATACATCATGAATGCGCCGTTTACTTATTTAGCTCAAACGCTGGACTCCTGTGTCGTGTTCTTGTCACCTCTACTGGGAAACGGACCTGGACTGTCAATGTTGACCTCTTTTTTTTGGAAAGGTTAGTTGCCTGACTTTCATTACTACGGGTCAGCGACCTGGAAGTGTACAGATAAGGAGTGCAGCCTCTCCTCCGACTTTACAAGCGGCAGGCTCATCCTAGGTCAGCGAGTCAATGTAATTCAAAGTGATGACAATGGAAGAGGGTGAAGAACGGGTCCCCCTCTAGAGCCGGCTAAGTGGCTCCAGGCACATGGTCAATGATCTTTGCTGAAGAAGAGAATCAGCCAACCTGAACCTTGACATTCCAAAATGAGCAGAGTTCATAGAACCAAATCCTTCATACTTGTAGCCAGAACTAAAGGGAATACAGGACCACTTTAAGAAGTTAAAGAAGACAGCCGTGCAGGTGCGTGTCACCGTATGCAGACAGTGTGCGTTTGGGGACAGCTAGTGTGCGTTTAGTGTCCTAACAGCCGCTGCATCCCAACAGACATTGGCCTGCATGCCAATGCACTGAACACCTGTGCGAGAAAACACAGCCCTTTGCAGGGATGTACACTTACAGTCATGGCCGAAATTGTTGGCACCCCAGAACTTTTTCCAGAAAATCAAGTACCGTATTTATCGGCGTATACCGTGCACTTTTTTGCCCTGAAAATCAGGGCAAAATCGTGGGTGCGCGATATACGCCGATACCCGCTTTCCCGCGCCGAGTTTGAATACTGCGCCGGCATATACCGAGCGCAGTACACTTGTGTATAGTCGGGCAGTCTCGGCTCCTCTCGCGCTCACATCCTGGACGTACAGGACGTGAGCGCGACAGTAGCCGAGCCTGCCCGACTATACTGCGCTCGGTATATGCCGGCGCAGTATTCAAACTCGGCGTGGGAAACGAGCGGGGAGGACGCCGGACCCGGCGAAGAGGACACCCGAAGCCGCAGACGGACCTGACCAGGCCGTCGCACAAGACACCAAAACTAAGTACAAAAATCTTTTTTTCCACATGAATTTCGGGGCAACTTTAGGGGTGCGCGCTATACGTGGGAGCGCGCTATACCCCAAAAAAAAAACGGTAGCTCTCACAGAAAAGTACTGCAGTAACACACGTTTTGCTATACACCTGTTTATTCCAAAAAAAGGGAGGAAAAAAAGCTAATTGGACATAATGTCACACAAACCTCCAAAAATGGTCTGGTCAAAATTCTTGGCACCCTTAACCTAATATTTGGTTGCACACCCTTTGGAAAAAATAACTGAAATCAGTCGCTTCCTTTAACCATCAATAAGCTTCTTACACCTCTCCGCCCAAATTTTGGACCACTGCTCCAAACTGCTCCAGGTCTCTTATTGGAAGGGCGCCTTTTCCCAACAGCAATTTTAAGGTCTCTCCACAGGCGTACAATGGGATTTAGATCTGGACTCATTGCTGGCCAGAACTCTGCAGCTCTTTGTTTCCATCCATTTCTGGGTGCTTTTTGACGTATGTTTGGGGTCATTGTCCTGCTGAAAGACCCCAGATCTTGGACGCAAACCCAGCTTTCTGACACTGGGCTCTACAGTGCGAATACTTTTCTGTGAGAAATACTTGATTCTCTGGAAAAAATTTCAGGGGTGCCAACAATTTCAGCCATGACTATAAGTAGGTCCTTGTGAATGAGGCGTTATAGTGCAACATGAACATGTCAAATGGTGTCACACCATTGGAAGCTTTTATCAGTTATTCTCCACCCCCAACCCCCAGGTTTTCTTCTCCCCCGAGGCTCCCGTCACTTTCTTCTCCCGCCCCCAGGGCTCCCGTCACTTTCTTCTCCCCCCCCCCCCTCCCGTCACTTTCTTCTCCCCCAGAGGCTCCCGTCACTTTCTTCTCCCCCAGAGGCTCCCGTCACTTTCTTCTCCCCCAGAGGCCCCCGTCACTTTCTTCTCCCCAAAAGGCTACCGTCACTTTCTTCTCCCCAAAAGGCTACCGTCACTTTCTTCTCCCCAAAAGGCTACCGTCACTTTCTTCTCCCCAAAAGGCTCCCGTCACTTTCTTCTCCCCAAAAGGCTCCCGTCACTTTCTTCTCCCCAAAAGGCTCCCGTCACTTTCTTCTCCCCAAAAGGCTCCCGTCACTTTCTTCTCCCCAAAAGGCTCCCGTCACTTTCTTCTCCCCAAAAGGCTCCCGTCACTTTCTTCTCCCCAAAAGGCTCCCGTCACTTTCTTCTCCCCCAGAGGCTCCCGTCACTTTCTTCTCCCCCAGAGGCTCCCGTCACTTTCTTCTCCCCCAGAGGCTCCCGTCACTTTCTTCTCCCCAAAAGGCTACCGTCACTTTCTTCTCACCAAAAGGCTCCCGTCACTTTCTTCTCCCCAAAAGGCTACCGTCACTTTCTTCTCACCAAAAGGCTACCGTCACTTTCTTCTCACCAAAAGGCTACCGTCACTTTCTTCTCACCAAAAGGCTACCGTCACTTTCTTCTCACCAAAAGGCTACCGTCACTTTCTTCTCCCCAAAAGGCTACCGTCACTTTCTTCTCCCCAAAAGGCTACCGTCACTTTCTTCTCCCCAAAAGGCTACCGTCACTTTCTTCTCCCCAAAAGGCTACCGTCACTTTCTTCTCCCCAAAAGGCTCCCGCCACTTTCTTCTCCCCAAAAGGGCTCCCGTCACTTTCTTCTCCCCAAAAGGGCTCCCGTCACTTTCTTCTCCCCAAAAGGCTCCCGTCACTTTCTTCTCCCCAAAAGGCTCCCGTCACTTTCTTCTCCCCAAAAGGCTCCCGTCACTTTCTTCTCCCCAAAAGGCTCCAGTCACTTTCTTCTCCCCCAGAGGCTCCCGTCACTTTCTTCTCCCCAGAGGCTCCCGTCACTTTCTTCTCCCCAGAGGCTCCCGTCACTTTCTTCTCCCCAAAAGGCTCCCGCCACTTTCTTCTCCCCCAGAGGCTCCCGCCACTTTCTTCTCCCCCAGAGGCTCCCGCCACTTTCTTCTCCCCCAGAGGCTCCCGCCACTTTCTTCTCCCCAGAGGCTCCCGTCACTATAGGGTGTCCTGTTACTTTTTTTTCCCGGTGGCTCCTCTCACTTTTTCTTCTGCCCTGGTGCTCCGTCACTTTTTTTTTTTTTTTACAAATACCATCTACCACAGCAGCAGAAGCACTTGTAGTTATCAATGGAACACAAGTATGGCAATGACCACACCTGCAGTTCATTTACACTTCGTCCAGTTCCATAGTTGAAAATCAGTGCTTTGGTACAAATACTGAACTGGCCAATGTACCCATGAAAAAAAAAAATAGAAGTCAAGAGGCAGCAGCAGTGCCTCCTGTGAAACCTGCCAGCTGCTGCTATACAGTCCTATGAAAAGGGATCCACTGCAGTTCGCTTTTCAGGGTCAGTAAGCATTACCGCCTGTCTAAAAAAAAAAGAGTGGTCACCGGAAAAGCGATCTCCATTTGAAAAATTCAAAAATCTCCAAACAGTTCATCAACTGATACATCTTCAACCTGGGGACACAGACAGCAATATGAACCTGACAAAAGGTTCTAACCCTGCCATACTTTAAAAAAAGTTTTTTCTTTTTAATTAATTACACATATATATATATATATATATATATATATATATATATATATATATATATATATATATATATATATATATATATATATATATATATATATATATATATATATATATATATAAACTATATATTTGTCTGTTTTATTGCCTCTAGGAAATACTCAAAATATGTCTTAAGAGAGATATATCTATCTATCTATCTATCTATATATATATATAATTGCATCTAGAAAACAGTAAACATTAACGTCTTTTATAAAGTGTAATTTATATATATATATATATATATATATATATATATATATATATATAATTACACTTTATAAACGACTTTAATTTTTACTGTTCTCTAGATGCAATTAAATATATATGTAACTCCTATTTTTTTGTTATATAGATATATATATTTAATTGCATCTAGAGAACAGTAAAAATTAAAGTCGTTTATAAAGTGTAATTTATATATATATATATATATATATATATATATATATATATATATATATATATATATATATATATATATATATATAAAAATTACACTTTATAAAAGACGTTAATTTTTACTGTTATATAGATATATATATTTAATTGCATCTAGATAACAAAAAAATAGGAGTTACATATACAGTTTGGACACTAATAGTTGAACTCAGGACGATAAAAAAAAAAAAAAAAAAAGCAAGAAAAACACCTCCTCCAATGTCAATGGTCAGGATACATACTGCGTAACAAAAGACAAGAGCAAAATGACATCTAGCATAAAAATGGAAATCAGCATGCTCAGCAGGTTATCCTCATCAGTTCAGACCGAAGTTAAACAAACCCGATGCGTGGTATCCGTGTGTGTGGTACAATCGCACCCTGAAGAGCGTTAGTAAGATCGGTGAGAGCGCGGCGACGACGAGCCGGGGTAAGCGGTATAGATTCGGAATAAAGATTAGTCAGACTTGGCTGGAATGCCGTATCTCGGAGAAGCAATGACAGGGGGGGGGGGGGGGGGGGGAAGAATCTCAGAGGTATAAAGATTGATGTCAATAGGGATGTCTGAGATGGCAGCTAATTGAAAAACAAGGCGGCAGCGACGACTGAGGGGAGGTGAATCCAAAGACAAAGTCTGATATTAACATGTGAAATCCTTCATATGCTGACTTTCTGCTTCAGCAGCACAGAGGTTAACGCCAATGTCTCGCGGAAAGCGAGCGTTGAGGAGAGGATGTAAAAAAAATCGCTGATAGTTTATAATGGTAAATTTATCACTGGCCTAGGCCCGTTCATCATGCAGCAGTATAATCCACAGAGGTGGAAGTACACTCCCAGTCAACCTGTGAGACGACCTCTGACCAGAACTTCCAATTAAGGGTTTGTTCACACCAACAGTGTCAAGTATCAAGGCAATGGTGCCGAAACTTTGTAAACAGTAGTCCCCACTCTAAACTTTTCTTTTTTTTTTTTGTTAAAGCTTTATTGAAATGTCACAAACTACATCATTCAGTTCTATTGCCCGCAGCGCAACGTAGTACAGTGCCTTGAAAAAGTATCCATACCCCTCAAAATCTCCCACATTTTGTCATGTTACCAACAAAAACATAAATGTCTTTTATTGGGATTTTATGTGATAGACCAAACACAAAGTGGCATAAAATTGTGAAGTGGAAGGATTTATTTTTTTACAAATATGTGAAAAGTGTATACCGTATTTATCGGCGTATATATCGCGCACTTTTTTGCCCTGAAAATCTGGGCAAAATCGTGGGTGCGCGATATACGCCGATACCCGCTTTCCGCGCTGTGTTTGAATGCCTGCGCAGACATATACCGAGCGCAGTACACTCAGGGAACATTCTGCCAGGCTCGGCTTCACTCGTAGTCACGCTCTGTGTCGTTTATGCATGAGCAGCCGAATATACCCGAGTGTACTGCGCTCGGTATACGTCGGCGGAGGCTTCAAACACTGCGCTCGGTATACGTCGGCGGAGGCTTCAAACTGGGCGCGGGAAGCGGGGATTCGACATGAAGACAGCGCGGGAGAAGCCGGGAGGACACCACCGAGGCCGCAGACGGACGCCGGACCGGACGAGGCCTCCGATGGACGCCGGGCAAGACACCAAAACTGTAAGTAGTAAAATGTAAAGTTTTTTTTTTACAGGAAAAAAATGGGTCAAAATTAGGGGTGCGCACTATACGCCGGAGCGCGCAATACCCCGATAAACACGATAATTGTTTTGTGTGATCACGGACAGATGTGCGCAGGTGATCACGGACATATATGTGTGCAGATGATCATTAGGACATATGATTTTACTGTTATATATGTGGGGGGACAGGTGTTTCTACTGCGTGGGGACAGCGTTTCACTGACACTATTTGGGGGATTTGTGTGTTTACATTGTGTGGGGACACTAGGCCGGTGATCAGTGTGTAAAAAGCTCATTCTCACTGATCACCAGCCAGCTGCGGAGATCCGCTCTCCTCTCCGAAAACTTCTGTGTGAGGAGAGGAGAGCCGATCGCCTAACAACCGGCTCTCTATTTACATTACATGACGGCTGTGATTGGACAGCCATCATGTGATCAGTAGGGTCAAATCACAGAGCCCTCCTGCCGATCGGAGATGTGCCGTGTCCGGGTGACACAAGCGCATTGGTATTGCGACGCTGCGCACGCACGCGCACGATCCCGCTCCTTCTGAGGGACGTTCCTGAATGTCCATTCAGGAGGAGTAAGCGCCCACCCGGACGTATATATTTACAGTGGCCAGGTGGGAAGTAGTTAAAAGAGAAGCATGGGGTTTTTGCCATAGCCGCCGACTGTATCACTCGGCTCTGCCCCCATTTGATTGACAGTGGCGGGAGCCAATGGCTGCGCTGCTATCAATCATCCAATGAAAAGCCGAGTAGAGCCGAGAAGCCCGGGCTGAGAAGCCAGCGCGTTCACGAATCACGATGCAGGACTTTTGAGGGCTCAGGTAAATAAACGGGGTGCATAGGATGCATTAAGGTGAAAAAACACAAAGCTTTATGTAACAAGACCCTTGCTCGCTCGCTCGCTTCCGCTCTCCCGACACTCCTCTGCTACTAGTGAGTCAGCTTGCAGATCACAACGTCTGATGGTTCGGTCATCCAAGGCTCCAGGATCCGAACTACAGCTATGTGCCGTTCGTAATCCATTAGAACAAACACCAGGTAGGCTGTATGTAAGTTCAAACAGGAAGACCTTTATTGGAAGCACACACTTTTAAACAGAATTTGGAACATCCCGCCCCCAAAAAACGCTTTCCTATTGGTCAATTGTAAAGTACATGTAGTCCTCCTTCAGGTCCTCCTTAGCCATGCAAATGAGGACTTGAAAATGAGTCAGCAGGGATTGGTCCGATAGCTTGATTAGAAGGACTGTTATGTGTAATGAGACGGAAGCCACAGGGGGCAATCAATGTACACAACAGCCAGACACAGAACAATGGAGCCGTCTGGGGCTTTAAGACAGGGAAGAAGACCCCCCCACTGTGTAACAGCTTTCAAGGAGGAACACTTCTGCATTTCAAGGTCCATGACACTTTACAACCCCTTAATGGTTAAGTTCTCTATGTACCAATATAGCATTAATGTACTTTTTTTGCAAAAATATCAAAGCTTTCCAACAAATCTACAAACTCTTACTTCACTCGTCCTCCATCCATGTTTCCCCGACGTACCCACTGCTTCTGCCTTACTTCCTGGTCAGACTAGAGGTCATGACACAGGAAGGAGTTGACAAGCTGATCTCATTAGCACACACCCTGCATCATCCACCCTCCTACCTACCCACCCATTCCCAGCTTCATATTTTTTTAAATGAAATGCAATCAAATCAGTGATCACCATTCTTACTAAATACACAATATACAATCAAATCATAGTGTATGGCCATCTTCATACAAGTACATATGAGGGAGTGGACAAACACTGTCAATCCCCTTTCACATCTCTGCATAGCGGGAACTCGCATTCCCATATACATTTTTCTTTTTTCAAGCGAGTGGGGGGAGGCCTGGCGTTTTGCAGCATTTTCACTCATCACGCATAGGGCAGCCCATGCACCTGAATGGGCTGCCCTGCACGCAGAAATCACCCCAAAAGAAGCTTCAGAACTATTTTCTTCTTTTTTAGAGTGGTGCTTGATGCGTTTTTTTTTACTGCAATTTATGGTGAAAAGGAAATGCATTTACAATGCAGCCTCATTGTTCTTGTGTTATCGACCAATTTCACTTTCAGGCCCCATTCACATCTAGCGTAGTAGGAAGCGCACATTTTGTGTCTCGTTTTTCCTGTGACACGCATTGATTTCAATGGGCTGCACAACATGTGGCTTATGAGACATTTTGGCGTTTTGTTGGTTGCCTGTTTTTTACTGCGCATTTTGCCAGCATTTGCCAACCCGTTCTTTCACATGGCGAAACGTGTGTTTGCTTCTGTGTTCAGTGTGCCATTAATTAATGGCACTGAAAACACAACTAGTAATTTTAGGTGTATAAAAGGTGGTAATAAACAATCTTATTGTACAATCTCCTTTAGCTATACCAAATTTATGTACCGTATATACTTGAGTACAAGCCGACCCGAATATAAGCCGAGGCACCCAATATTACCCCAAAAACTGGGAAAACGTATTGACTCGAGTATAAGCATAGGGTGTCCATCTGCATGCCTCACTGTGTCCATACCTCACCGTGCCCATGCCTCACTGTGCCCATGACTAGACTGACGTTTAACATAGGAGTCTATGGTAGGGGGTGCCCGGCTTTGAAAATCGGTGCCCCCCAGCCGTAGGTCCCCCAGACAAACTTTGCACACTTGTAGGGGGGGAAATGGGGCTACATGTGGGCCAAGTTTGGGGTCCAGGGGACTTGCGCCCGGTCGGTACTGGGTCCCCAAATTCCAGGAGATCAGGTGCAAAAAGGTGACTCAAGTATAAGCCGAGGGGGGCATTTTCAGCACACAAAAAAAATGTGCTGAAAAACTCGGCTTATACTCGAGAATATACAGTAATAGGAGGCAACACCCATCAAGCCAATCACTCTAAATCCAAACAGGCAGGCCCTTGCACTACAGTTGATGGTCTAAAGGCGACTAGTTGCACTTTCAGTGCCATTAACCGGTTAACGCCCGCCCACTGTATATATACGTCCTGTTTTTAAAGACTGATATCCGGGTAAAGGCAGCAGCTGCTGCCACAACCGAGATATCCATCTCTTCAGTGGGCGGTCCTGTAAACAATAACGGTGGTCTCCGCCGCGAGATCGCCGTTATCGGTGGAGGGACAGGGCTCCCCGCCGCTTACCGGAGCCGTCGGTAGCGGCGGAGGAGATCGGATGCTGCTGCCTGGTGTGCGAGGATGCGAGTGAGGGCAAGATGGCCCCCACCCGTCCCCATAGCATTGCTGGGCGGAAGTGACGTCAAAACGTCAGTCCCGCCCAGCGTCTTAAAGAGACATTTTTTTTGTCGTCATTTTTTTAAATGACAAAATTTCATTTTTTTTTTTTTGCATTTAAGTCTAAATATGAGATGTGAGGTCTTTTTGACCCCAGATCTCATATTTAAGAGGACCTGTCATGCTTTTTTCTATTACAAGGGATGTTTACATTCCTTGTAATAGGAATAAAAGTGATACATTTTTTTTTTTTTATTTCAGTGTAAAAAATTATAAAATCAATAAAAATAAATAAGAAAACAAAAACATTTTTTTTTAAAGCGCCCCGTCGAGCTCGCGCGCAGAAGCGAACGCATACGCGAGTAGCGCCTGCATATGAAAACGGTGTTCAAACCACACAAGTGAGGTATCGCCGCGATCGTTAGAGCGAGAGCAATAATTCTAGCCCTAAACCTCCTCTGTAGCTCAAAAAATGCAACCTATAGAATTTTTTAAACGTCGCCTATCGAGATTTTTAAGGGTAAAAGTTTGACGCCATGCCACGAGCGGGCGCAATTTTTAAGCGCGACATGTTGGGTATCATTTTACTCAGCGTTACATTATCTTTCACAATATATAAAAAAATTGGGCCAAATTTATTGTTGTCTTATTTTTTAATTCAAAAAAGTGAATTTTTTCCCAAAAAAGTGCGCTTGTAAGACCGCTGCGCAAATACGGTGTGACAAAAAGTATTGCAATGACAGTTATTTTATTCTCTAGGGTGTTAGAAAAAAATATATATAATGTTTGGGGGTTTTAAGTAATTTTCTAGCAAAAAAAAACTGTTTTAGTCTTGTAAACGCCGAATCTGAAAAACAGGCTCGGGGCTTAAGTGGTTAACTGGTAACGGCACACCACACATTTTACCATGTGGGGGAAAAAAAAAAAGGAGGGGCAAATAAACAGTAAAAAAACATGCAACCCACAAAATGCCAAAATGTCCCATTAACTACAATGTAAATCAGCGGGCTTCCCCAATGCGTGTCACAGGAAAAAAACGAGACACACAATGTGCGCTCCCACTATGCTACAGGTGAATGGGGCCTGAAAGTGAAATTGGTCGATAACACAAGAACAATGAGACTCCATTCACATCTCTGCGTTTCCTTGCATTTCAGAAATGTGCTGCACCAAAAAAAAAATTAAAAATCGCAGTAAAAACAACGCAGTAGTTCGGAAGCTTCTTTGGGGCGATTTCTGCATGTAGGGAAGCCTATTCAGGTGGATGCCACACTCTTCCTCTACAAGTGTGCAAAGTTTGTCTGGGGAACCTACTGCTGGGGAGCACCGATTTTTCAAAGCCGGGCACCCCTTTCATAGACTTCCATGTTAAACGTCAGTCGAGGCATGGGCACAGTCGAGGCATGCACATGGACACCCTAGGCTTATACTCGAGTCAATATGTTTTCCCATTTTTTTTTGCGGTAAAATTAGGTGCCTCGGCTTATATTCGGGTCAGCTTATACTGGAGTATATACGGTATATTGTATATTTAGTGAGAAGAATGATCACTGATTGATTGCATTTCATTAACAAAAACGGCTGGGAATGGGTAGGTAGGAGGGTAAATGATACAGAATGTATGCTAATGAGGTCAGCTGGTCAACTCCTTCCTGTGTCATGACCTATAGCCTAACCAGGAAGAAAGGCATTACTAAAGGATATGTTTGGAAACATGGATCAGGACAAGTGAAGTGTCTGTACATTTAATAGAAAGCTTATCTTTGCAAAATAAGTACATTGATGATGCTATATTGGTACATAGGGGACTGGAATTTAGGAGAAAAAAAAAAGTGAACTAAAAAGGTAAACAGCCTTTAACCCTTTTCGCCACCAGGTTCGTATGTCGCACGGACCCAACTGCAGGGGGTATTGCATACAATCCAGTGGCTGCAACCACCAGGATTGTGTGTGAAACTGACAGGCTGACTCCTGCCTGTCCGGTGAGAGCGTTCGGGCGGTGCCGCTGATCGCTCTCACACATCCCGGTATCGGCACATGTGAAGTTTGACGCCATTTCTCGAGCGCAATTTTTTATTTATTTTTTACTATTTGTCATGTTGGGTATACATTTACTCGGCACAACCTTGTCTTACATATTTTACCAAAAATGATAACGTTTGTCTGCCCTAAGATTTACGTTAGTGTTTTTTTACTGAAATATTCCATTTCCTAGACCTTTTCGGCAATATCATGCGACATAAAAAACATTGGAACTACCGCTATTTCATTCTCTAGGGTGTCCGCTTTCAGAAAATATATAATGTTTGGGGGTTTTGTGTAACCTTCAGGCCTAAAATTACGGCTCTGGCAGTAAAAGGGTTAGGCAGGGCTCGACAAATCCCAGGCGCCAGGTCGCCATGGCGACTAGAAATGGTGTCCTGGCGACTTGGCTTGGAAGGTGGGCAAAAAAAATATATATTTTTTTGTGAGCTGGCGCCATCTGGTGGTGAGCCATTGGTATTACAAGTTATTACCACCAGATGTGTGAGCTGGCGCCATCTGGTGGTGGCCGTTGGTATTACAAGTTAAGCATTACAAGTTAAACAGCAATTCTAATGTAATTTTTCACTACCATCTTCTTCCCTCTAATTAGAACCCCCAAACATTATATATATTTTTTATCCTAACACCCTAGAGCAGGGATATGCAATTAGCGGACCTCCAGCTGTTGCAAAACTACAAGTCCCATCATGCTTCTGCCTCTGAGTGTTATGCTTGTGGCTGTCAGAGTCTTGCTATGCCTCATGGGATTTGTAGTTCTGCAACATCTGGAGGTACGCTAATTGCATATCCCCGCCCTAGAGAATAAAATGGCGATCGTTGCAATACTTTGTCACGCCGTATTTGCGCAGCGGTCTTACAAGCGTACTTTTTTGGGAACAAATTGTCTTATTTTTTAATTAAAAAAAGTGTAAACAGTAAAATTATGAAAGATAATGTTACGCCGAGTAAATTCATACCCAACATGTCACGCTTCAAAATTGCGTCCGCTCGTGGAATGCCGACAAACTTTTACCCTTTAAAATCTTCATAGGCGACCTTTAAAAAAATCTACAGGTTGCATGTTTTGAGTTACAGAGGAGGACTAGGGCTAGAATTATTGCTCTCGCTCTACCAATCGCGGCGATACCTCACGTGTGGTTTGAACACCGTTTACATATGCGCTTCTGCGCGCAAGCTCGTCGGGACAGGGTGCGTTTTCTGGCTCCTAACTTTTTTAGCTGGCTTCTAGATTCCAAGCAAATTTGTCAAACACTGGGTTAAGGACGCTGCGGCCGGCTTCCCATCCTGCTGCTTCACAACCAGCTATTTATTCTTCACATAGCATGCTAATCTGTTGATCAATTTTTGAATGATTCGAATTCTGATCATTCAGAAAATTAGAAATTTGTTAAAAAAAAAAAAAAAAAAAAGACGACTAAATTTGTTAATTTTTGCACAAGTTGCACTCATCCAAAGCCACA